>NC_089580.1:11975954-12165423 GCF_019320115.1 Miscanthus floridulus
CACTAACCCCGATCAAGTGGGCCAACGGGGCGCCTACCTGGCCCACATGTCAGCACCTCGTCGGTGGCCACCCGGCCTCCGCCGGCCACGCGTCACTGCGCAGTTGTTGACACACGCACGCCCACGCCCACGCTCCTAAATAAAGAAGGCAACTGCGGAATCGCTCGCCACGCAGGAGGTGGTGGGGTGGGGCGAGCTCGCGGGACGAGCGGGGGCGAACCTTCTGGTGGTGGTGGTGGCTCTCGTCGTCGTCAAGCAGCAGGAGGAGGGGAGAGAGGAGCCGGCGGCGGAGGTGGATGGCGGTGGAGTACCACTGCTGCTCGGCGGCCTTCTTCGAGCACATCGTCATCATCGTCGTGCTCGTGCTCTTCGCGGGCCTCATGTCGGGCCTCACCCTGGGCCTCATGTCCCTCAGCCTCGTCGATCTCGAGGTGCTCGCCAAGTCCGGCACCGAGCAGGATCGCAAGCACGCAGGTACCCTCTCCTATCCAACTACCGTCGCCACCCGTGTTTCTCGGCCGCTCCGGGCCCCCCTTCTCTTCTCTCGCGTATAGGTGCGAGGTCGTCATGTTGCGCGGGGGCGTGTGCGCTGCCTGATTTGGATGTGCGGTTGGTCGGATTTCGCTGGGGCTGGTACACGAGTTGGCTTGGCATTTCGTCGAGCAGCTCCAGGGTGGCAGGGTGCCAGTTCGATTCATGAGTAATAGGATAGGCGTTTTGCTTTGAGAATCGGTGGATGGTGAAACTAAAGATTGATCAGGAGTATCGGACATTTGAACTGATAGGCTGTTTCGCCGTATTGTTGACCAGGAGTATCTGGAAACCCTGGTTGCCTCGTGTTTCTGGACTTGGTCGCCTGTGAAATGTGAATGGGATATGACTGTATTGATCACCTGGCAGTGGGTTCTGAGTTTCTCTAAACATAATGAAAATGCTGCACTGCCTTTGGGCTTTGGCTTTGGCTTCACTAGACATTGGGGTTTGTTTTTTACATATAAACCAAACCAAATCTAGACACAAACTTTGGGGTTTCCTTTTTATTATATACTACTATACATATAAGAAGAGCCATTGAAAAGAACGGAGAAGTCTTCCTGTTCTTCTTCTCAAGTGAGACTTACAGTATATTGTTAGGAAAAGATGTGCGAGGTTGTGGTTTTTAGTAGAAAGCAAAATGTGTCTTCAGTTAGGTTTGTTTGATATCCGTGGGATTTTGCCACATTGAAATGGTTGGAGATGACTCCTAGGATATATATTATTTGCAGAATCTGATGCAAAAGTATTAAATTTCTATTAGGTAAACTGCAGGAAATATCTAATGCACCTTGGATGCCTTTTTTCAGCAGTACTGACAGTATGACACTATGTTTCTTTGTTGCAGCTAAGATTTTACCTGTTGTGAAGAACCAGCACCTTCTGCTATGCACTCTTCTAATCTGCAATGCTGGCGCCATGGAGGTGCTGCTCTATGCTTCCAGTGACTCTTGGATTACAAAAGTTTGATACCCCACTATAAATAAGTTGTGATGATATGCTTGTCTGTGTATAGGCTTTGCCCATATTCCTTGATAGCTTGGTGACTGCTTGGGGTGCGATTTTGATATCAGTGACACTGATTCTGCTGTTTGGTGAGGTGAATCATCCAATTTTCACTTACGGATGCTCAGCTTCATGTGTTGAGTTTGGTATCATGCGCTAATATTTTGGTATGAACAGATCTTACCACAGTCCATCTGCTCACATTATGGGCTGGCTATTGGTGCTTCAGTTGCTCCATTAGTTCGTGTGCTTGTTTGGATCTGCTTTCCTATTGCCTATCCTATAAGCAAGGTAACAGGCGTACTCCCTGATAGAGTGTATTAACAATACTTGACGAGTTCTCCAATATATAATGTGGACTGAAAATTTCCTCTGTTTCAGCTATTGGACTATTTGCTGGGTCATGGTCAGACAGCTCTCTTCCGTAGAGCTGAACTAAAGACACTTGTCACTATGCATGGGAACGAGGTATACCAATTATGTTGTCTCCTAAGTAGCAAGTCTATCATGCAAATGTTTCTTTGCTGTGAATCTAGACTGATCTTGGCCTTGCCCATAGTGTATTTGTGTTTCTATCTATCTGTAGCTTTCGGCACGATCTCTGTATGCTCCCGCTAGGAAACAATCACATGGGCATTGGCTAACCACAGTCTCTACATAGCACATTCGTACTTTAGAAGGTATTGCAGGAAAATATTGTGTGCTGTGTTAGTTTAAAGCTTGGTTGCTTGATTCAAGCATCTCGTATAAGAACAGAATTGTATGCTTGGTATTGGCAAATAAGTCTTCTTCAAATGGATCCGTGAAGTCTTCCATAGCTGATGTGCATGTTTAAGCAGGGAGGATATTGAGCTATTCCAACTCATCACAGCCAACTTATGATGGTTGTCAAGTTAGATTATACAGCTTATCATAGTTTGTTACCTTTCTACTTCATTTGTCAAAGTTTAGCAATCGTTTTGCAGCCTTATCTGTGTCAACAATAAGGATGCAACAAGGTATGTAATTTAGTGAGTCCAATGCTTAGGAGAAGAGTGGCTGAAGGGTACTGGAACAAGCAGGGGTTTTGTGAAAACCGAAGGCATAAGATGACAATATATTTAGACCACTACCATACGGTTATGTGAGCTCGATGTTTAGGCTTTCAAAGCGGATAATACAATATAATTTCGTTTTGAGAGTCATTAGTGGATCTGTGGATGATTTGCTGGTGTGGATGTGTATTCAATGGAACACAATAAATGATGCCTACTTGGAATATCGAACGAAGTTATATGCTATAAACATCTTTTTACTGGTTTGGGCATATATCTTAGACGCTCGAATGCAGCTGATCGACTTAATAGATGTGTTACATTTATTCTATCCAGACACATTTAGCAAGGATGTCATGGCATAGATTTTGTGAGGCATGAAGGTTTGCACGTGTATGAAAGTTTATGTTATCTTAGCTATGTTACTTGTTTGTAACTGAAACAGGCTGGCAAAGGTGGAGAATTAACCCATGATGAAACTACCATAATAGCTGGAGCTCTTGAACTGACTGAAAAGAAAGCTAAAGATGCTATGACACCCTTGTGTCAAACATTTGCAATTGATATAAATGCAAAACTTGACAGGTAATACGTCATATCTCATTCTATGTCTTAAACAGCGTGCTGCAGTTATGCAGAATTGTTGTTAACAAACTGTGCCATTGTCTCCTTCACACAGGAATCTGATGCAAGAGGTACTTGAGAAAGGGCATAGCAGAGTTCCTGTTTATTATGAAAAGGAAACAAATATTATTGGATTGATATTGGTAATGTCCTGCTATTAAAATATGCTATGCATTTTTCAGGAAAAATTGGAAATTTCTAGCATTTTCCATCTATCCTTCAGTTGTCTGTCCTTGTTGAAGAAAGATCTTTGCGTAGAATAGGATTCTCCACAGTGGTAAGGATTACCGATTACTAGCCAAATAGAACATTCAAAATTAAGTTCAGAAGAGATTCAGGTAAATGGCAGGGGAACTAAGCCCAAAAGGGTTGCCATTGTCAATCCTTGCGAGAAGTTGACAGCAAACAGTTCATGTATGTAGTGTTGGTTTAATAAATTGTTTGCACTTGTATTTTTAATCAAGATAGAAATTTGTGGAAGATTGATTTATTAAGCTGGACACACATACAACAACAACAACAACAACAAAGCCTTTTAAGTCCCAAACAAGTTGGGGTAGGCTAGAGTTGAAACCCAGTAGAAGCAATCAAGGTTCAGGCACGTGAATAACTGTTTTTCAAGCACTCCTATCTAAGGCTAAGTCTTTGGGTATATTCCATCTTTTCAAGTCTTCTTTTATTGCCTCTACCCAAGTCAACTTCGGTCTTCCTCTACCTCTCTTCACGTTACTATCCTGGCTTAGGATTCCACTACGCACCGGTGCCTCTGGAGGTCTCCGTTGGACATGTCCAAACCATCTCAACCGGTGTTGGACAAGCTTTTCTTCAATTGGTGCTACCCCTAATTTATCACGTATATCATCGTTCCGAACTCGGTCCCTTCTTGTATGACCGCAAATCCAACGCAACATACGCATTTTCGCGACACTTATCTGTTGAACATGTCGTCTTTTCGTAGGCCAACATTCTGCACCATACAACATAGCAGGTCTAATCGTCGTCCTATAAAACTTGCCTTTTAGCTTCTGTGGTACCGTTTTGTCACATAGGACACCAGATGCTTGGTGCCACTTCATCCACCCTGCTTTGATTCTATGGCTAACATCTTCATCAATATCCTCATCTCTCTGTAGCATTGATCCTAAATATTGAAAGGTATTCTTCCTAGGCACTACTTAACCTTCCAGACTAATATCTTCCTCCTCCCGAGTAATAGTACCGAAGTCACATCTCATATGCTCAGTTTTAGTTCTACTGAGTCTAAAACCTCTGGAATTCAAAGTCTCCCGCCATAACTCCAGTTTCTGATTCACTCCTGTCCGGCTTTCATCAACTAGCACTACATTGTCCGCGAAAAGTATACACCAAGAGATGTTCCCTTGTATGTCCCTTATGACCTCATCCATCACTAAGGCAAACAGATAAGGGCTCAAAACTGACCCTTGATGTAGTCCTATTCTAATCGAAAAGTCATCCGTGTCTCCATCACTTGTTCGAACACTAGTCATAACATTGTTGTACATGTCCTTAATGAGCCCGACGTACTTCGTTGGGACTTTATGTTTGTCCAAAGCCCACCACATAACATTCCTTGGTATTTTATCATAAGCCTTCTCTAAGTCAATAAAAACCATGTGTAGGTCCTTCTTCTTCTCCCTATACCGCTCCATAACTTTCTTATTAAGAAAATGGCTTCCATGGTTGACCTTCGGGCATGAAACCAAATTGGTTCATAGAGACCCGCGTTATTGCTCTCAAGCGATGCTCGATAACTCTCTCCCATAGCTTCATAGTATGGCTCATCAACTTAATTCGCCGGTAATTAGTACAACTTTGAATATCCTCTTTATTCTTGTAGATCGGTACCAATATACTTTTCTTCCACTCGTCAGGCATCTTGTTCGATCGAAAAATATGGTTGAACAACTTGATTAGCCATGCTATAGTTATGTCCCCGAGGCATCAAGCTGGACACACATAACATACTTTATTATTTTGTTAAGGAAGAAGTACTTCAAACTTACCTCCTGTTCACGTAGCTACTCTTAGATATTATGCTAGGCAGGTGTAGCTGTGATTTAGTAAAGGCTGAAACCTGTGAATGTGTAAATTGATTTAATATGAAGCAATGCTATCAACAATGGCATGTGTGACATTGGTGAGAATTGCTGAGTTTTTTGTAGTCTCTCTTCTATGATCGACTAATACAATATAAAAATGTGTGATGTGTTGCACGTGTGTTAATATTAGTGGCTATGACTTTTGAGTATAGAAATTTCTTTTTTGGTAACCTTTACGGATATAACTGTATTGCATTTATCTTTATGGATTTTCAGGTGAAGAATTTATTATCGGTTAATGCTGATGATGAGGTTCCTATAAAAAGTGTAACTATCCGCAAAATTCCTCGGTAATATATGAAAGTTCTTTCCATCTAACGGTTTTAGGTGGTTTCTGTAGTGAACTATAACTCTGTTTCCATATGTATCAGTGTTACTGGAAATACAAAGAATGACCTATCACAGTATCCTTGATGCTCCACAAGAGAACCTATTTATACCAGTCATGAACATCGCTATAGGATGGGTGGGTCCTAAATAACTAGTGTGTAGTGCGGTTTCAGGCTTTCAGCTAGCTTGTTTTCACTATTGGGGCATTGTTGGGAGAACATTCATATATATGACATGTATAATTAGGTTAGCATACAAGTGGCTTATAGTCCAGTTATTGTACAAGTCATGGCTCTCAAACTCGTATACTAAACACATCAAGTTCAAATTTGGATATAGGAAAGTGAATAGTTTATTTCTTCAGCAATTCGAATGTTGGAGCCTTCTAGTTTGATCATCATATTGTGAACATATTACTATAGGGAAGACCTAATATATATTTAGCTAACACATGTGCCCCTTGCTGGATTTCAGTGTTCTAGAAGATATGCCCCTCTATGACATCCTAAACGAATTTCAGAAAGGTCACAGCCACATGGCTGTGGTCATAAGGAAAAACAATCAAAGTTACCCACCAGCTGAACAAGCTGCCAATGATGGTGGAACTTTCGGTGAGCTCCTATGCAATTGTTACACCTTATTAGTCATCCTTAGTAACTCACATCTGGTGTGCACATTATCATATTATCTTGCTCTCTTTGCTTTCTTCTCTTTGGGTGTGGAACAAAGAGGTGTCCATTGCTATTGATGACAAGAACAGCGAAAAGGTCGTGAAGAACCTTCCACCACCGCTGCAAAGATGGAAGAGCTACCCTAACACTCAGAACGCATCAAATAGAGGAAATAGGCCTAAAAAATGGTCCAAAGATCAATCAGACGTTCTGCAGGTCCATAAAGAGCCCTTGCCCACGCTGAGGGAAGATGAAGAGGCTGTTGGAATCATAACCATGGAGGATGTCATTGAGGAGCTTCTGCAGGTTAGTGGTCTGGAAATTTCTAAGGTTTATTTAGGCTGTCGAGTAAACTGTTTTGTTGTCTATAATGCTTGCCTACCGATAGCACATTCAAACCAGATGAACTTTTATCGTAGTTGTCTTACGAAATTATGGTGATTATTTTTGTTGTTAGAAATTCTATGGTAATTATTTTATTTGTGGAAACTATAAAGAGATTACGAAATTCAGTAAAGTAAGTTGAGGGTACTTAAAAACAGCTACATACATGTCCTCATTATAAATATGATTAAGTTCATTTTTGACCCCTCAACTCTTGTCTTTGTCTAATTTTGAACCCCAGCTATAAATCCAGGAAACTTAATCCTTATAAATATATGGAGGCTCAAAAGGTCCTATCTTGTGCACGTATGGCTTGAGCACCGCAACTGTTGTCCTACAAGGTATCATTTTGCAACATTTACTGTACAGTGATTCTTATCTTCTTCGTTTTTGTTGACGCAGGAGGAGATATACGACGAGACAGACGTACATGAGGAGCAATGACGCTGGCCATGCGCCCACTGTTTATAGTTCCCTCCATCTGTTAGAAAGTGCGGCATATGTAATGTATGTAAACTTATGTATAGAACAGGAAGATACATTGAGGGCTTGGTTGGATGCATGTGTATCCACCTTAGTCTACATGTGTTGAAGTGGAATGGAATAGAATTTAGTTTAATTCTACTTCAATCCACTTAACACATGTGGATTAATATGAATACATGCATATTCAAAGGCCTGAGAGATATTTTAGCCGTAGCCCGTAGCCGTTCATTGTAGTACGTACTATTGGTGGCTGGCTGTCTCGAGTATTGGTAAACACCCCGTTCGGCCCGTAGCCGTTCATTGTAGTACGTACTATTGGTGGCTGGCTGTCTCGAGTATTGGTAAACACCCTGTTCGGTTGGTCATGTTTCGATTTGTTTTAGCTTATTTTAGTTTATTTCTTCTCATATAATACTATTCAATTACTCAAAATCAGTTCAAAGGCTACCAGTCGAAGAAAAACTGTTCGGAGTGCGTCCTCCTCGTCCAGAACAGCGCTTTGGTCCGGAAAATGTACCGCGCGCTGGGCACCAGGGAAAGAAACAGAACCGTTGACGCGTCTGTGTAGCTGGGTTCAGAAGAAACCCCAATAAAATATTTGTTTCTTTTTATGATGGCGGCAGGCTGATACTGTACGTGAATTTCGAGTAGCCTGTTCGTTTGGTCGTAAATGATCGTAAATTTTTAGTTAAAATAGTATTTTTTTTTCACACTAAATCAATCAGCAATAATAATCTACGATCATATACCATCGTATCAGCATCAGCCGAACAGGCTGCAGATCTCTACATTTTGAGGCACGCAGTCTGGTACAGCTGTACAACCTACGGAACGCAACAACAACGGTACGTATGGGAATACCGCTCCTCGTTTTCTCCATGGGAGTTTGTCTACCAGCTACTGGTACCGTTACTGTAACATAGTCACGGAATGTGGCAGTCTTCTGAAGTCTGAACAGCGCACGCTTGTATTGATTTCTGCACACAGCCAGCGTCGGTCCTATGATTTTGAGGGACTCTGACGAATTCATCGTGACTCTCTAGACCATAAAATTTTAGAATATATAGATTAATTTTACTTATATAGATAAAGCAAATCCAATAATATATTTTTAATTTAATATGTCTGATAATTATCAAGAGCGAGAAACAACGTAGACTAAAAGAGTAATATATTTGTACTTCTAGAACTAATATGATTATCTTAAAGAAGAATATAACTCTATCATATCCACTGCTTCTTATAAAAAGATACTTCTTCGGGTATTTCTTGATGCAAAATCATCAAGAACAGTATCAAGATCAATAGTGTCTAAGATATCCTTCTCGATATGCACATAGCCAAGCCATTTAACCTTTCTTGTGACACAGTTGATCTCAAATAGTTCTTTAACAACTTCAATTTTGAGAAACTTCTTTCGGCCGAAGCTACAGTCACATGTACAGTTAAAAGAATTCGATAGGCAACTGAAATATTTGGATAGCAATCCGCATCCATAACAAACTTCAGAATCTCTGGCGCTGACATCAAAAAATCTGGCAAAGTCACTTGCAACACCTTTAATTCTAAAAAAATCATTGATCTCAACATCGGATGAGTTGTCATGAGAAAATTTTTTCACAAAAATCTTACAGCGCAACCAAAGATCAGCTTCATCCAAGGATTTCAAATTTTCTGAGTTGAACAAGAACCCAAAAACATTATCAAATGCTGTCATCTGCTCAAATCTACTAGTCAATGAAGTAATTGCAGAATCAATCATAACTAGGAAGTACTCTCTTCTAAAGGAGTCCACATCAGACTGTTGTATTTCCTCGTCTTGGTCATCTTATTCATCAAAATATTTCTTTCTCTTTCGTTGACGTTTTGTAGGAAATATTGGCTCTATATCCAATTCAGATACAATGTTTTTTTTGCTGTATTCATAGTAGAAGTGAAACCTTCATCTCTATACTTCTTAAAATATGATATGACATCTTCAATGTGTTTGAGAGTAGCATCTATACTCACAATTTTAGATTGTAACTTCTTGCTAACCTTATTTATAGAGAATAAAATATCGTGCCAGATAACCAAACCAACTATAAATTCAAAATTCTTAAGTGTACTCACCAAAGATTGACATTCACTAACTGCCATTTGATCATCAGTTGAAGCCTTCTCTAGCGCTATTAAAGCTGATCTTATTTGAGGAGTTTGGAATCTGATAGCTTGAACATTTTTTATTCGGCTTTCCCAGCG
This sequence comes from Miscanthus floridulus, assembly GCF_019320115.1. Taxonomy (NCBI): domain Eukaryota; kingdom Viridiplantae; phylum Streptophyta; class Magnoliopsida; order Poales; family Poaceae; genus Miscanthus; species Miscanthus floridulus. The sequence goes on from NC_089580.1 coordinate 11,985,384, forward strand.
AGTATTAGACCATGACTTAACTGTCAATCCTAGGACATTATCAACCAAAATCTTTCACCTTTTGGTAGATTTTGCAAACAGGGTATATATACGTTGGATAATGCCAAAAAAAGAAATAGCTTGCCTGCAAGATTTCAAATATCATAAATAGTAAGATCCCAAATAATGGCATATTATATGAAAACAATATATAACATATAAAAGAAATAATAGTTTACCTGCAAGATTTTCCCATATCACAAAGAGTAAGATTCAGACTATGACATGCACACGACATATATAGTGCTCTTGGATTAATTTCAAGCAAGTGCGTCTGAATACCTTGGTGTTTCCCCTTCAGATTTGAACCATTATCATACCCTTGACCCCTCACATCATCAATATTCAAACCAAGAGAGGCCAATGCACTCTTTAATTCATTAAAATGACCCAATCCTGATGTGTCATCAACCTTCAAAAACTCTAGGAAGAACTCCTCTACCCTTGGAACATTCCTCGATATATTCACACACCTAATAATTAGAGTCATTTGTTCTTCATGACTCACATCTGGAGTACAATCTAAAATCACAGAAAAATACTTGACATCCTTAATGATCTTTAATATACTTTGTTTTACACAATCTGCAAGAAGAGAAATCATCTCATTCTGAATTTTATGCCCAAGGTAATGATGATGAATCTCACTATTTTGAATCCGCCTAATATGGTCTTGCATCACAGGATCAAATTCACCCATCATTTCAACTGTGCCCAGAAAGTTACCATTATTAGCTTGATATAGTTTCTCATTTTGCCCTCGGAAAGCCAAATTATGTTTAGCAAGAAACTTGACAGCAGAAACGATTCTTACTAAAACTTGTCTCCAACGCTCTCTCTCCTTTGCAATTTCTCGTTGCAAATCATCATCAATTGTTTTATTTTTGCTCAACCTCAGCCTAAGTTCATTCCAAGTATTCATGTTTCTTATATGCTCAACACTATTCTCATGTTCCTTGAGTCTTAAACTAAGATGTTTCTAGTTCCTCAATCCATCGTGTGCTACTAAACTTTTGTTCTGATCTGATTTGAATAATTTGTAGCAAAAACAAAAAACTTTATCCACATGTTTAGAGTAAACCAACTATTTTCTATCAACCACCTCACCATTGCTTAACTTTCTAGAGTAGTAAGCATATGAAAAATGTCTATTGTGAGCATCTACAGGGAACTCAAGATTCAATTCTCTCACTGGTCATTTTTCAATCAAAATATCTCTACCCTTATTATCAAGATTCTCCCAAGTTCTAGGATCAAAGACATCATGAATAGAAGGTTACACATCATCAATTGAATTTTCAGGTTGAGAGGAAGGCTGTAAATTTTCATTCTCTATAGCATCAACTTGTTCACTTAAATTATCATTAACTTGTTGTTGCTCTTCTTCTTGATTATCAGGTGCATCTATAGGGTTGTCATCATGCACAACACTGCTTGAAACTGAAAAAATGTATCTAAAGCACCTTGTTGTGACTGAACAAACTGTTCTTTTTGTCTTTTCTGTTTTCTTTTCATAGCCCCTGACAAATGTTTCTTAGGTAACATTCTAAAATTCTTACACCTGACCTAAATTACAAGAAAAACATAACTATATGAGTACAAAGTACTAGATAAAATTTGAACAAGGAAAAAAAACCTAGGGCCTAGACAATTTGGACATGAACTGATTCAAAACCAAGATTCACAAATTATAAAAAGGGCAGAAGGCAATAACCAAGATAAATCTTCAGATGTCGTCGACTCGTCGAGCCCTGCCTTGGGCCCTCGGCTGCCTTGTGATCGCTCGATCGGCACTGCGTCTCGCCATTTGCGGAAGTCTGTGCGGGGCTGCGTCTCGATCGGCGCTGCGTCTCACCGTTTGTAGATTGTCGTGCTCATGCGAAAGTCTGAGCGGCTGGATCAGCGCCTCGGCGGAAGTTTGCGACTGCGTGCTGATCACAACAAAGAACAAGGGCAGAAAGATAGATGCCGACGACGACGAGCTCCTGGCTTCCTGCTGAAAAGAAACACTGAAAACTGAAAAGAGGCCGAGTGGCCGACGGGCTCCTGCCTCCTGGCCTTGATTCCTAAAAAGAACTGTGCCGGCGCTGATGGGCTTCTCGCCTTCTGGCTGCTCTGCTGCATTAATCTAAAATTTAATGGACTTATATATTTGGTGTATGGGGTCTTCTATACTTGGGCTTGGGCCCCCATCCCGCCTGGGCCCCCAGCCACCGCACCTCCTGCCCCCCTTAGGGCTGGCACTGCACACAGCACACCTCTACGCGCTATGGGAGGGAGGTCGGTCGATACAGTAGAAAGGAACGGCGCGGCACGTAGAATCAGAAATTAAGAATCCGAGGGGCCATGTCACGACCCGCAGCTGAGAGGGAGGGTAGACTTCCCGGCCAAGGCCAATGGACAACCCAGCATGTAGACCGAAGCCATACGCAATCTCCAGTGTGGCTCTATAGCCTTGGCTCGTCCACACACCGATGATACGCCAGAACACGGCGTACGAATAGGAGCACGAATTCCTTGAACCAGCGCCAGACAACTAGGGCGTGATTGGTTAGTTCTATCAGTAATTTTGGGAACCAGGCGTCTATCCACCCCGAACAATCTGTTGATGGCCACGACGCTGGTCAAACTACCCTATCATGTTTGCTCGAGAGTTCTAAAAAAAGAATCGGTCTTTTTGTCTCACGGCCCTCTTCCTTCCCCAACGTATCGCACCCCGCGCGTAGCTCGCAACGCCGTGCCATCGCCTACAGCCCCGTCGGCCACTAGTGCGCCCCTACTGCCTCCTTGCTCCTTCGACCCAGCATCGTGCTGTCCTCCCTGCCCACCTACCATGCCACCACACTTGCTCCACTGCGCCCTGGACCGCCGAGGATTGCCGGCTCCTTGAACTCGGGGTGAGAGCCGAGGACCACAGGCTGCCCTTCTTCCGAGATCCGTCCATTGCCTCCTTGAACTCGATGTAGGTGTTCTCCACTCCTCGCCTTGGGTCGCTGTCTCTGGTGAACACACGCCGAGGAGCCTTGTTGGGGTTCTAACATCGGGGTGTCTCAGGGCAACGACTAAGTAACAGGTCAAAGCGGACCATTATACAACAGCTAGCGAAAGCCCAAGCGACTGAGGCCCAACTAAGCCAAGTGAGCCAGGCCGAACGCCAAGGCTAGGGTCAGCCATGTCCCCTTCCTTCTGCCTTAGCCACACGATGCATAAGAGACGCACGAACTCTTACCACCACGACCCCTGGGAGGAACGGGGAGAGGTCGAGCCCAGCCAAACGTGCTCACTCTAACAGGAGTAGGCACGCCACTTTGACTCCGCAAGGACCAAGGGGACAGCGGTCACCTCGGTCCGGTCGAACACCACCCCTATGCCATGCAGCTCAAACAAGATAACACCGCCCAAGACGGTGACGATCGATACGAAAACCACCAGCCAAATACGGCCCGATGAGATGCATGTATGATTCTACCCACTATGGGATGGGATCCATGATGAAGGCCTTGACTTAGAGGCCATCCAGACCGACGGGAGCCATGACCCCCAACAATCGAGATCATGGCCCTCAGCTCCTCAAGCCCACAGAGCGATCGATGACCCACGGGAGGCTACCAACCCCTTGTACGACACCCCAGGAAACCAAGAGGCAATAACGAAGACCACGACGGAGACCATGTCGCACAGGACACCCGATGAACCACCACCGTGCCTACAGTGCTGCCACGGCTGGCACAGTAGCACCACGTCAAACCATGCCACGACGTGGCCACAAGACCATGACGACAACCATATCCAGACATGCACCACAAGATGGCATAGCTTGCAAGCCAAGTTAGCTAGGCCCTCCTTCAGGCTCATGACCCTTCGGTCGGGACAACCTTCTTCTTTGTACACGCCCTGCCCCCGAACTCTATATAAGGGTAGCCAGGGCACCCATCTTAGGGATCCGACTCTCATTCACTCATTCTTATACCGTAGAAGGGCTCCTGAAGCTTCCCTTCGGGTAGCCCATCTCCTAGCTCTAGCTGTCCTACCTCTTCCACCATTCTTGCACCCCCCCATTGTAAGAACTTCAAAGCATTCAAGCGAGGAACACGCACTCGATCATCTCTAAGACTAGACATAGGGCTCTAGCCTAAACCAATATAAATCCTCGTGTCTTTTGGATACTATCATCGTCTTCCTAGAGTAGCACGACAATCATATAAGTTTACTAGTTTGGTTTACAAAACACCGACAAGCCTCCATTCTTACAAGCAACAAGAAGATGTTGCACTGAAAGCATATGTTGCAAGCGTATGCTTCAAGTATTTCAGATGTTTTAGAGGTATATTGCAAGTGTTTTATACGGATGTTGCAAAAGTGGATCGGGATGCTGCATATGTTGTAATGGTTGTGCACGTATGTTGCAAGCTTTTGTTCCCAATGTTTCATTTGTTTTTTCTAGACGTATATTGCAAGTATGTTTATTTGGATGTTGCATATGTTTCACACATATGTTACAAGTGTTTTATATGGATGTTGCGTATGTTTTACGATGTTTTTCATGTGTTTTGTAAGTGTTTTAGATGCATGTTTCAAGTGTTTCATATGCCTTCAGACGTATGTTGCAAATGGTGCATCTAGATGTTTCAAAAGTAGATCAGGTGTTGCAACTTCATCCTCGCTTTCGGCTGCCTCGCCTCAGTGTCTCCTCTCAATGTAGGCTGGCACCCACCACCTCCTCCCCCTCTTCTCGATGTTGGTGACATTTGGGGGCGGTGCGGGCCCTGTGTAGGCATGTGAAACGACATGGAAATGACTATAGGCGTGGGCATCCGGATGCCCCGTCCGTCCGGATGTCCAGACGCTAGCAAGCCTGTAGTTCTATATATGGGCAAGCCAGGCTGCAGACCAACATGAGATGACTAGGGCATGATTGGTAAGGACATCCGCAATATATAGGTTCAACCTTGATTCTAAGCAATGATTTAGCCGCAATCACCCATGGTTGTGGTCTGCTGGTGGTTCTATGGACTGTAGGACGGTGGATCCACGTCCCTATGGTCTAGATTCATAGTTCTTCTGTTGGATTCATCGGGCTCGCTTTGGAGGTGCCAGGGTGGAGTGGGAAGCTATGCCCCTAGGACGGTGGGGCAACTCGGGCTCTTTTGCGGAGGTCTCATGCGCGAGCGAAGCGGTGTCGGGCTATTCGGTGGGAGCACGACAGGTGCCATAGCTTTTGCATGGTTTAGTGGGGACCCACCACTGCGCCTTTGTTGGTCCTATATCCAGCCATAGTGGCCCTAGGCTTTGGTTTGTGTTGCGGTGGCGGTACACAGCAAGCATCCTCGGTTTTGCGGCATTTGTTGCTCCCAATTTTTTGTAATTTGGTCCTTTTTTGAAGAAAATTTACGTTTGGCCACCTGGGAGATCTAAACTCATCTTTAGACCCTAGGGTCGACGCCAGGACTCATGGCTCCGAGGTAACACGTATTGGCGCCAGTACCTATGGCGCCTAGGTTCCTGGGCGCGCACACCTATGCATCTGAGGTAGCGCTGACATGGCCGGTACCTCAACGCCAGAATACGTGGCTCCAAGGTCGGAGCCATAGATCTTGGAGCCGAGCTCAAAGCCAAGAACTATGGCTTCAAGCTCGGAGCCATGCACTATCAGTGCGGGACCCACGAGATACCCCGTAAGAAAGGGAGAACTAGTCTAACTAGGATTCTTCCCATATAATCTTAGTAGTAGTATTATTCTGTAATCCTACTAGGAACTCTCATTATAAACCGACTAGGACTCTGGCCTCCTGACTATACAAAGGAGGGCAGGGCTCCTTAGATCGGGAGTTCAGAGAACAATTGTACAACATAACACTTTACGATCAATCCAACGTAGAGGCTAACGCCAACTGGACGTAGGGCTATTACTCGATCATCGATTGAGGGTCTGAACCAGGATAAATCGACTGTCCCTTGCGTTTACCGTCGAGTTCCGCATACGCTGAAGCCCGAACATACTACCCCGGGGACCCCCGTGGTAGGCTATCGGTGGTCAAACATCGATAGCTGGGTGCCAGGTAGGGGCTTTCGGTGACTTTGCATCTGAGAGCTCCATGGACCTCAACAACATGATCTTCTCAAAGGGATCAACCTTCATCTTCGATTAATGGATCTGTGAGGCAGGCGATGATGGCAAGCTCCAAAACCATCTCCTCGAAGATTCAGATCATCATCAGGACTTTTTCATTTCGGCGACAACGATAGATCAGCTCGCCGGAAGATTCATGCAGCTTGTGATGTCCAATCCGACTCAGATTTCACGATTTCACGCATCCGATTCAAACTCAGGTTCTGTTTTCGAGATGGAGTCTTATCCGAGTTCTTTTGGAAAACCGAGTTCTTTTCTGATAAAGCTCCAGAACACGACATCAACCTATCAAGAATACTACTCGGAGTACACTCAAAGTACCTTAAAGAAGTCGGGTCCTCTTCCATTTAGACTCCACAACATGGCAATGTCTTATCGAACACGGCCCGAAGGATCCATCAATCCAGTGCTTAGAATGCCACTGAAAGGAGCCCAGGAAGGTCTCGTCTTAACTATAACATCTCAAGACTGCATCATCCACTGGCCGGGTTCCGTTCCTAAGGGTAGCAGCACTCAACTAGTCGACAACACGACAATAATAGCTCTACCCTACCAAGAAGGAGACTCGATCTGTGACCTTAAAGCCTCTACTGAAGTTATCAACAACTCTAGTAGTACGGAAACCAAAGACGATGATAGAACAACTCACGCTAGAGAAGTATTCATGATTCACCATCCTCGATCACCATTGGTCCCCCCAGAAGCACCCGACGTCAGGTCTTTAGATGAATCTGAATCCAACATATCACCATTTATCCAAGGGCACGATGGTGAGACTGAGAGTCAGAGGCAAGCCAGAGAGAGAAAGAACAAATTGAAACAAGGACGTCAATGCTGTGCTAAGCAGCGAAAGGACACTTGGATCAAATATGAGTCAGACCTAGCCGAGTACAATAGAAGAAAATCAGAGCAAGAGGTCGAAGAAGGACAAGCAGCGAATACACCCTATGATAAGATCCGAGAAGCACTAGAAGAACTTAGGACGACTTCATATCCCAATGAAAAACAAGAATAGCTCTGGGACTTCCTCCGATCAACAATCCTTAGGACACACGATGGAAGGGCAACATCTCATGAACAGGAAGATCAAAACCAAAGGAAGTCCACCTTCGAGAGACTTGGACCAAGTGGAAGTCACAACAGAGAAAGTAGAAGAAATCATAGTCAAAATGACCGAGTCGAACAACCAAGAAAGGATAGAAGCAAAGCACCTACTCAGACAGCCACGCAAAACTACTCTCACCAAGACAACAGTTGGCAAGAAGGGGGCGCCAAATCAAAATACACAGAAGCCGAAACACACGATAGATTCCCCTGTTTCGCAAACAGACTTGCTTCAATACGAATGCCTCATAAGTTCAAGCCATCCAACCACTCCAAGTATGATAGCAAGACCGAACCAAAGCAATGGCTCAGGATTTACTCGCAATCGATTGAATTGGCCGGGGGAGACGATGACATCAAAACCTTGTTCTTTCCCATGGCCTTAGAAACCATGCCACTGCAATGGTTTGACAAATTGAATCCAGGATCAATCAGAAATTGGGAGGACTTGCAAAGAGCTTTCTATGAAAATTTTGCGGGTATTATTACACACCCAATCACCCATGCAGAGTTAAAAGGACTCAAGCTGAAAGGAGGTGAAAGTCTTAGAAATTACTATCGATGATTTAGGGAACTACGAGCTCAAGTACATGACATCACACAATGAGAAGTAATCGAAGCTTTCTCTCACGGGATGATGTCTAGGTGGCAATTTCAAGACTTCTGCAAAGAAAATCTAAGAAACAATGAAGAATTTAGATGAACAGTGGAAAAGATGATTACCATAGAGGAAAAAACACAAGAAAGATTCCTGGATAGAAATAACAGAGACAACCTAGACAGGCAAAATCCTTGAAATAATAGACATTAGGAAAGAAAACATGGACCAGACAATATAGTAGCAATGGCTGACAAATCAAAGAAGTTTCCAAAACCCAAAAGGTATGACGACATTGAAAACATGCGTTGCATCTTGCACCCCAATGGAAAGCACACCATCGGAAATTGCTACACCTTCAACGAAAGATACACAAAGAAAGATAGTAAAGGGAATAATAAAGAAGACAATCAGAAAAAAGGAGACAACCATGAAGACAAGGGATTCCAAAAATCCAGAGGGACAATGGCAGTAATCTTTGCTGGGGTTCCAGATTCCAGAAGCAAACATCAAGAAAAGCTATCGTTATGAACCATCATGGCAGCAGAACCTGCTACACCAAGATACCTCAATTGGTCAGAGTATCCAATCCAATTTTCAAGAGAAGACCAATGGACCAGCGTAGGAAACGTAGGCCATTACCCACTGGTTCTAGATCCAACCATTACCGGTATGACTGTTATGAAAGTACTAATCGACGGAGGAGCCGGACTCAACATCATTTTTTTAGAAACTTTAAGGAAGATGGGACTACAACTCGCCGGGATGATCACACCAACAAGCACACCTTTTTATGGCATAGTACCTAGCAAGGCAGCAATGCCACTTGGACAAATCACTCTACCAGTTACTTTTGGGACTCCCTCGAACTACCATATAGAGTTCATCAAGTTTGAAGTCATGGACTTCAATTCATCATATCACGCAATCCTTGGGTGCCCAGCACTAGAAAAATTCATGGCAATACCGCATTATTCATACCTGTTACTTCAAATGCCAGGGCCTAATGGTGTTCTCTCTCTTCGGAGTAATTTGAAGCGTGCATTTGACTGTGATGTTCAGGCAATCCAAATTGTAGCAAAAGTACAGGCCAACGATGGAAGAAAAGAAATAACCACTATTGCAGCAGAAATGAGCCCAGAAGAGCTAGAGATACCGGCTAAAAAACCCAGCATCCTAGGACCACCAAAAGAAGCCAATGTCAAGCAAATCGACCTGGGCACCGGTGATCCCTCAAAAACGGCAACTATCAGCGCCCACCTATCGGCACAATAGGAACTCGTGCTCACCAACTTTCTTCGGGACAACAAAGATATCTTCGCTTGGAAGCTGACCGACATGCTAGGGGTCCCAAGAGAGTTGGCTGAGCACAGAATTGATATCAATGAAGGCTCCAAGCCTGTGAAGCAACGACTACGATGATTCTCTCCCAACAAGAAGGCAGCAATTAAAAAGGAAATTACAAAACTAATGGCAGCCGGATTCATCAGAGAAATCCTCCATCCAGATTGACTAGCAAACCTAGTTCTGGTACAGAAAAAGAATACGAACGAGTGGCATATGTGTGTCGACTACATAGATCTCAACAAACACTGCCCGAAAGATCTGTTTGGGCTACCACGCATTGATCAGATAGTGGATTCAACAGCAGGATTTGCCCTATTATCCTTCCTTGATTGCTATTCAGGATATCACCAGATTGCATTAAAGGAATAAGACCAGAGCAAGACATCTTTCATCACTCCATTCGGTGCCTACTGCTATAAAACCATGTCATTTGGACTCAAAAATGCTGGTGCGACTTACCAAAGAGCTATCCAAACATGCCTCGGTGATCAGATCGGTGAAAACATAGAAGCTTACGTGGATGACGTAGTAGTAAAGACAAAGAACCCAGATACACTAATTGAAGATCTAAAGCAAACCTTCAAAAACCTAAAAAGATGGAGGTGGAAATTGAATCCAAACAAATGTGTATTCGGAGTTCCTTTAGGACAACTACTCGGATTCCTGGTTAGTCATCGTGGAATCGAAGCAAGCGCTAAGCAAATTTGAGCCATAACAAAGATGGGCCCTCCTCGAAGTGTCAAAGATGTGCAGAAGCTAACAGGCTGCATGACGGTACTAAATCGTTTCATATCAAGACTGGGCGAAAAAGGGTTACCTCTCTTTAAATTACTAAAGAAGATATACAAGTTCAAGTGGATAGAAGAAGCCAACGAGGCTTTTAAGAAGCTCAAGGCATACCTCACATCCTCACCCATCCTCACACCTCCAAAGAAATACGAAGACATGATGCTATACATTGCGGCAACTTCTACGGTGATCAGCACTGCGATTGTCGTAGAAAGAGAAGAAGAAGGGCATGTATACAAAGTACAATGCCCCATATACTACATAAGCGAAGTACTATCAGAATCAAAAATCCGGTACCCGCATGTGCAAAAACTACTCTACACCCTCCTGATCACTTCATGCAAGCTTCGCCACTATTTTGAAAGCCACAGGATTACCGTGGTGTTAGATTTCCCACTCGGAGACATCCTACACAACAGAGATGCAACAGGGTGCATATCTAAGTGGGCAGTTGAACTTGGCGCTCTCAATATCGATTTCACCCCATGGAAGGCAATTAAATCTCAAGCCCTGGCTGATTTTGTTGCCGAATGGATAGAAATTCAACAACCTATGTCAAATACCATCCTTGATCATTGGAAGATGTACTTTGATAGATCACTCAAGCTAGGCAGAGCTAGTGCAGGTGTCCTCTTAATTTCGCCAGATGAAAAGCAACTCAAGTACGTCCTTCAGATACTATGGCAAGCTACAAACAATGAGGTAGAATACGAAGCCCTCATCCACGGGCTACGAGTGGCAATTACCCTCGGAATCAAACGTTTACTCATTTACGGAGATTCAGCAGTAGTAATCAATCAAGTTAACAAAGATTGGGACTACACCAAAGAAAACATGGGCGCTTATTGTGCTGAAATACGAAAGCTCGAAAAACATTTTCAAGGATTAGAAATTCTACACGTCCTGCGCGATTCTAATATTGCAGCAAACATCCTCGCCAAGCTTGGATCAGATAGGGCGAAGGTCCCACCTGGTGTATTCATAGAGGAGTTATCAGCTCCCTCTATCAAACAACCCAGTGAGATAACCCCTGAAATCTCAGCCAAAGACAACCAGATCTTGGTAATCACCACTTCATGAACCCAAGTTTTTATTGATTACATCAAAGAAAATAAGTTGCCAGCAGAAAAAGAAGAAGCTACCCGAGTTGTTTGCAGAAGCAAGAACTACATCCTAGTAGGAGACAAGCTCTATAGAAGAGCCGCATCATCAGGAATACTCCTAAAATGCATCTCATTTGAAGAGGGCAAAGAGATCCTAGACGAAATACACTCAGGTTGCTGTGGAAATCATGCCGCTTCAAGAACACTAGTCGAAAAAGTATTCTGCACCGGTTACTACTGGCCAACCACTTTGAAAGACATAGAAGAACTTGTCAGAAGATGCAAAGGTTGTCAAATGTTCACAAGATAGGCTCATGTGCCAGCTCACAACCTCATCTGCATCCCACCTGCTTGGCCTTTCTCCTGCTGGGGGCTGGATCAAGTAGGACCTCTCAAGAAAGCAAAATGTGGCTTCGAGTACATCTTTGTGGCAATTGACAAGTTCACCAAATGGATTGAATTCAAACCACTCGCAAAATATAGCACAGCCAAAGCAGTCGAGTTCATCCAAGACATTATGCACCACTTCGGATGCCCAATCGAATCATCACAGATTTGGGTTCTCCCTTCACGGCCACAGAATTCCAAAGTTGGGCACAGGACTGCGGCTTCAGAATAGATTACGCATCAGTCGCACATCTAGAGGCCAACGGATAGGTCGAAAGGGCAAATGGACTCATACTAGCTGGATTAAAACCAAGATTATATGAAGAACTAATAGACTATGGATCAAAATGGATTGAAGAATTAACCAAGGTTGTATGGGGGCTACGGACTCAAATAAGCAGAGCCACCGGATACTCACCTTTCTTCCTGGTGTATGGATCAGAAGTCATACTACCCGCAGACTTGATCTGGATGTCTCCAAGGATAGAACAATATGACGAAGGAGAAGCAGAACACACCCAAAGATTAGAACTAGACAGTATAGAAGAAGTCAGAGTAAACGCTACCCTTCAATTAGCAAGATACCTCCAAGGACTAAGACGCCACTACAACAAGAATACCCAGTCTCAATCATTACAAGTCGGAGACCTAGTACTAAGAAGAATACAAAAAACCGACGGATGCCATAAACTACTCAATCCATGGGAAGATCCTTTTATCGTCACAAAAGTCATCGGACCGGGCACATACAAGTTGATAACTGAAGACGGAAAAGAAGTAAACAATACATGGCACATCAGTCAGCTACGAAGATTCTATGCATGAAAACAACTCAAGGGAAAATATGTATACAAGACACAAGAGATCAATGTTCATGATCAACAAAGATAGCGCTCATCAACAACATATGTACTATTGTGACCTATCAATATTCATGATCAATAAAGATGCTCCTTTCTCGACAAACATATGTCTCATTATAGCCTTCCCCGAGTTGTTTCCAAAAAAGCAAAATGGCTGAAAAGACGCCTGAGCATACCGGCAGAGAGCAAAAGAGCTGAAAACTTGCTTGAGCCCGCCGATGAGGGTAGCTAATAAGCTAACACCTGAACTAAAAAGCAAAATGGCTAAAAAGACACCTGAGCATACCGGCCAAGAGCAAAAGAGCTAAAAACATGCTTGAGCCCACCGATGAGGGTAGCTAATAAGCTAACACCCGAACCAAAAAGCAAAATGGCTGAAAAGATGCCTGAGCATACCGGCCGAGGGCAAAAGAGCTAAAAACATACTTGAGCCCACTGATGAGGGTAGCTAATAAGCTAACACTCGAACCAAAAAGCAAAATGGCTAAAAAGACGCCTGAGCATACCGGCCGAGAGCAAAAGAGCTGAAAACATGCTTGAGCCCACCGATGAGGGTAGCTAATAAGCTAACACCCGAACCAAAAAGCAAAATGGCTAAAAAGACGCCTAAGCATACTGGTCGAGAGCAAAAGAGCTAAAAACATGCTTGAGCCCGCTGATGAGGGTAGCTAATAAGCTAACACCCGAACCAAAAAGCAAAATGGCTGAAAAGACGCCTAAGCATACCGGCCGAGAGCAAAAGAGTTGAAAACATGCTTGAGCCCGCCGATAAGGGTAGCTAATAAGCTAACACCCGAACCAAAAAGCAAAATGGCTGAAAAGATGCCTGAGCATACCGGTCGAGAGCAAAAGAGCTGAAAACATACTTGAGCCCACTGATGAGGGTAGCTAATAAGCTAACACCCGAACCAAAAAGCAAAATGGCTAAAAAGACACCTGAGCATATCAGCCAGGAGCAAAAGAGCTGAAAAGATGCTTGATCCCGCCGATGAGGGTAGCTAATAAGCTAACACCCGAACCAAAAAGCAAAACAACAAAAACCAAGCCTAAACATAAATCAGAGCAACTTCAAGACAAGACCCTCAAGCTCCTTGTTCCAAATAGCAAGAGGCTCAGGGGCTACACTCAGAAGATCCCAAGAAGCGCTACATGGTTTCGCTCAAGAAAGCACTCAGACGACGCTTGTTCCTGCTCAACACGACCTAAAGAAAACAAGACGAGGCTTCCAGAGCTCTACCATGAAGTGCTCAGGGGCTTGCCGGTCCTAGGATATTTTTGCAACCAGAGATAGGACCAGTCGCTGACCACGCTACGAACCAAGCCGAGAAGAAGCTGGAGATATCACTAAATCTTTTCAGTACTAACAAGAACACAAAGTCTATTGAGACAGCGGTCTATACCGGGTTGTTTACAAGTCACAGACAAAAGCCAGACAAGCACTCGATAAGTCAAGGAAGTCTATCAAGACATCAATCTACATATACCGAGTTGTTTACAAGGCACAAACTAAAAGGCAGAGAAGAACATGACAGATCAATAGAACTTGTCAAGACAATGATCTACCAACCCAAGTTGTTTATGAGACAAAGAAATACAGACAAAGAAGACATCAACAAAAAATAAAGATTCTCCATTCAGTTTTCAAGTATAGCGTTTTGTTATAGAAGCTAGAATACAAAGGTCAAGTACATCAGGCATTGTCATTAGGGGAAGAAACATCAATGTTAAGATTATCTACAATCTTCCTAGCTAAGTCATCAACCTCAGGCTCCAACCTCTCAACAGCATCCAGGTACTCTTGGCTCTCGGCTTCATCGACAACCTTAGACAAAGGAAAATCTGGAGAAAGAACCCAGACCAGGGCAAGAACGTTCTAGGTGTAAAGATGGGCACAACGCTTCATGAACTCCTGAAAACGGGTCAACACTTGGGGAATGAATTAAGCCCAAGAATGACCATCATCTGCTGAAGTCCGAAGAAGGTCGGCTACTGACCGAAAAGACTTCCACAAAGCTTTCTAGTTTTCAGTAGCCATTGCCAACTTGCTAGTCAAGTCCTCAACGGTCTTTTAGGCCTGCACAAGATCTCTATCAGCTCCACGCCTAATCAATCTAGCAAGCGCGAGTTCTTCTTCAGCTTGAGTAATTACCTCCTTAGCCTTATTGTGGCTAGTTCGAGTGAGCGTCTTCATCTCCTCGATACCCTCTGAGAGCTTCTATTTTTTAACTCAGAGAGCTAGACCAGGTAATAGAAACAAGTCAGCGGAAAAGAAAATCAGAGTACAAAAGAAAAAACAAAAAGTTAGCAGAAAGGGAAGCCAGAATACAAAAGGAAACAAAAAGAACCCGCAATACCTTTGCACTCATTCTTTACAGCATCCTTCTGCTTCTCTACCTCTACCACCTGGGCACGAAGAGTTTTCTTCTCCTTTTGGTGTGTCTAGCGCTCGATCTCCAACTTGGCCCAGAGGAGGTCAAGCTCGGCCTTCAAGGCACTTACCTCAGAAGACAACTTCTTCTCGTTTTCGGACAAGAAAAAGAAGCCGGTATGATCTCGAGAGAAAGACTGAACAAAAAGAGAGAGAGAGAAGGCATAAGAAGAAAATGAAGATCGAACATTCAAAGAAAGAACTCCAGCGAAACTCACCTGAAGCTTTTCACCAAAGGAAGTCGAAAGGGCCCCCCAGGCAGCAGTCAACTCTGATAGATGATGGGTGGCATCGAACTGCAGCAACACATCGTCATCCAAACGCTGACTACTGGTTCCAAGGGGAGTAGAGGGAGAAGCGGCACAGGCAAAGAAGGTAGAACTAGGGCTGTATCCTAGGAAGCCCTGGCTACCTCCCCAGAAGTACCCACCGCCATGGCCACGGTCACCTCCAGAGCAATAGGATCAGCGGTAGGGGACCCAACTTCCCTCATAGCTACCTCGCCGACCGAACAATCCAAGTCTAGAGACTCAGCGCACAGAGGCGGGTCAGAGGACTGAGAAGAAGTAGGCGGAGGGTTAAGGGAAGGCGAGGGTCTGCAAAATCATAAGAAAAATCGACGATAAGAATATGAGTCAGGGAAGAACAGAGAGAGAAGCAAAAAAGCATAACAAGGAATCACTTACTCAGCTATCTTCTTCCTCATGAAACCAAAAGAAGACCTCACAGGGGGAACCACGGCAGCAAAAACGTCCTCACCACTCGGCGGCAGGAGCGGCATAGCCGGTACCGGAGCCCCGGAAGAACTCGGTATCAGAGCTACAGAAGAACCCGGTGCAGGAGCCTCAGAAGAACTCATACCTGATGACCGCTTACTACAAAAAGATTAAGACCAAAGTCAAAACAAAAAGGAAGGATTCAACAGCAGGAAAATAAGAAAACAACTCACCGCCGCATGATAAGGGGTGCATCATCATCCTCTTCTTCCTCAGTCTCGACCAAGGCCACCATAGCACCAACTGAAAAAGGATAAAAGTACTCAGTTAAAGATGAAAACAAGCAACAGAAGGACAGAGCGTATTAATGTGCTCACCTAAGAGCATGCTAGCTATAACTTGAGTACCTGGACAAGTACTCGACTGGCGAGCTTTCTTGGCAGCAGGCACACCAAAAGAAGAACCAGCCACTCACCCCCTCTTACCGACGCTACGAGCAGCTCGAGGAACTAAACGAGGAACATACTCTACATATACATCAGGGTTTGCGAAAGAACACCAGGAAGCATTACGGCAGTTTGTGACTTACTGGTTAAAGAAGCCCCAGCAAGACTACCCCCAGCCCCCACAATGGCAGGGAGGTCGTGAAGGGGAATCAGGTCAATGAAGTTACGCCCCAATTACTACGAAAAGAATAAGACAACAAGACAAGGAAGATTAAGTGAAAATAGATACAGCAAAAAGAAATACAAAAGTACCCGCACAAAGAGAAAACAACTTACAGCTGGAGGTGGGTTCTTTGCATAGAACTCGGAGATGGTAAGTGGGACAACGCTTGCTCCTTTCAGCATCTTCTGAAGATGCCCGAGTACCTCCTCGTTGGTCAACTCAAGGGCAGGGACCATGCGTGAAGGATCCTTAGCCCCAGAGTACTCGAAGCCAAAGTTCTCTCGCTCCTTCAGAGGCTAAACACGATGGCAAAGAAAACTCGAGACGATTCCAAAACTGGTCAAGCCCTACTGCTTTAGAGTGCTTATCCGCTCAAGGAATGGCTGGATCGCCTAGAGCTCATCCAATATCAGGGAGTTCTTTTCCCACTGGTCGTTAACCGAGGGACCAGATCCAGAATGAACGGTGAGAGAAGGAATCAAATTGGTGGCATAGAACCAGTCAGCATGCCAATCCATCATAGAATCAACTAGGTCATAGTCAAAGAACTTGCTTTTTAGACCCTAGCGAAACTGAATCCCATAGCCACCAAGAACGTTGGTGTCTTCGCGGCGGGGTTGAGGCTTAAGACAAAAGAAGTGACGAAAGAGAGAAAGAGAAGGAGGAATTCCAAGGAAAGCTTCACAGAGATGTACAAAAACAGAAAGATGGAGAACGGCATTGGGAGTAAGATGGTTCAAACTAACCCCAAAATAACCGAGAAATTGATGAAGGAAGGCGAAAGCAGGAAGGCAAAGTCTAGCATGGATAAAAGAGACGAAGAGAATAATCTCACCAGGGCCTGGAGCAGGGACCCGATGCTTGCCTAGAGCTCTCCATTCAGCAATGTCCTTGCTCTAGATCAGACCATCGCTAACAAGCTCGCGAAGCTGGTCTTCAGTCATTGTCGGAGCCGACCAAGCCTTCTAGGCAGCTCTCATGGCCACAAACTCTTGGTTCTCGATCACAGAAAGTGATGACTCCTCGTCCACGAAGGTTGCCTGGGACTTACTTGCGGCTTTCTTCCTACCTATGTACTAACAGAGGCAAAAAGCACTAGGGAAAGAGAAGGCTCGGATGGCGGCGCTCAGATGGCAGTGGCAATGGCGACGGCGGAGTCGCGAAGGCTAGGGTTTTTTCAAGGCAAAGGCAGTGTACCAAAGAAAAGGAGGACAAAGGCCTTTAAATAGATTTTACACCAGTAAAAACACGGCCCACTAGGCCCGTTAAAACACGGTGTGAGAACACAACGGTCTATTTACTGACACAGCTAAAATGACAGAAGGCACACATCCACACAACGGTACAGTTCAACGGGCAGATTTCGGACTTATCCATCTAGCAAAACGGCAGAGTTACCATATGGCTGCAAAAAAGAACTCATCAGCTATGAAGCAACGGGAGGTTACCTCACAAGGAACATAACTACCCGGTTCAAACATAAAGAACTCGGGAATCTCATAGACAACCAGGACATCAGTAGAATAAAGAATGACAACTCAGAAGACAAGATTCTCTCTATTACAAATGACTTCAAAAGATACAAGATTACACATCTTACAAGACCCAACGAACTTGGTACCACGAAAAGCAAAGTAGCAAAGAGGAACCCGGACATGGCTAGGCTCTAGAATGACTATGTGTTCCAAATTACTACTCGAAAGGACAAACCGCCCTCAGCTACATTGTTTTCTTCAAAGGATGGACACAGTGCATCCAAGGCGGAAATCAGCAGCACGGCAAGACAACATGGAGCAGAGAAGGCCAGCAGGCATCTGTCTACCTAAGACTGATGTGATGCTAGATATGGTGTTGGTCTGCACCGGACAGTCTTAGGGCAGGCGACGAGGATCAACCTAGAACTGCCAGATGAAGGAACGAAGCCTACATCACAATACTTCCTCCAACTACCGCCATGTACATCCTGGTATATTGCTGCTATGGGATTAGCCTACCTCTAATCCCTATCACAAGACTCCCTCCAGTTATGGCAAGACACACAAGAACTGCAAAATAAACTCGAGAGCTGCTCTACTTCACAAACTACCATATTCATGACTATAGAGACTTTAGAACAAGCAATAGAATGCTCAATGAATCAAAACAACACTCCAGGGGCTATTTATAGACCAAAGGAGCAGTGCACATGGACCAAGAGCACCAACGGAACAAGCCTAACAAAGGACATAGTGAAAAGATAGAACTCAATAATGAAGGGGAACTCAGGCGTGAAGGAATAGTACTCAACAACAAGCATATTTGGGAGAATATACCAACACAGTACATAAGGCATTTACACTCAACCACCACCATACAACTACACCTGACAACAGCGGACTCTACATCTGAAAGCAGCAGACTCTACGTCTGAAAGCAACAGACTCTATATCTGACAACAGCAGACTACCAGAGAATATACCAAGATTCTGTATCCAAGTTCTTTTTGAACAATGCTCGGGGGCTGCAATAGGGGAAGTTTTCAGTTCATTGAACAACTCAAATTCAAGACCCTCCAACTTTTTGTTCCAAATAGCAAGAGGCTTGGGGGCTACACTCAGTGAGTGCACTTTTTCCTTCAAAAAAGCGCATGTCACTCAGAAGACTTCTTCAAGACAGACGACTTCAAGGCCACAGGATAAAAAGAACTCGGAAATAGCTATATCCGAGCTCTTTTCGACAAAAAGAACCTGGATATAGCTAAATCCGAGTTCTTTTTGACCTTCGACGAAGAATCAAGGTGATTTCAAGAAAAGACCCTCAAGCTCCTTATGCCAAACAGTAAGAGGCTCGGGGGCTACATCCAAATGGGAGTACTTTTTTCTTCAAAAAGGTACATGCCACGCGAAGATCTCATGAAGCGCTACACAGTTTCGCTCAAGAAAGCACTTGGACGACGCTTGTTCCTGCTCGATAAGACTTGAAGAAACAAGACAAGGCTTTTAGAACTCAACCATGAAGTGCTCGGGGGCTTGTCAGTGCGGGACCCATGGGATACCCTACAAGGAAGGGAGAACTAGTCTAACTAGGATTCTTCCCATATAATCATAGTAGTAGTATTATTCTGTAATCCTACTAGAAACTCTCATTATAAACCGACTAGGACTCTGGCCTCCTGACTATATAAAGGAGGACAGGGTTCCTTGGATCGAGAGTTCAGAGAACAATTATACAACACAATACTTTACGATCAATCCAACGTAGAGGCTAACACCGACTAGACGTAGGGCTATTACTCGATCATCGATTGAGGGTCTGAACCAGGATAAATCGACTGTCCCTTGCGTTTACCGTCGAGTTCCGCATACGCTGAAGTCCGAACATACTGCCTTAGGGACCCCCATGGCAGGCTATCGGTGGTCAAACATCGACAGGCACTCTAGCGCCGAGATACAAATCCTAAATAGGGTGCGGCCGCCGTAGCTCTCTCTCTTGTGTGGCTCTGTCTCTCCTTCTCTGTTGCACTCTCTATCTCTAAAAGGTCATTGCGTGGTTTTGGTAATTGAGTGATAACCTAGGTGGACTAATTATGTTTATGTGAGATACACAGGTGATTAGTCCACAGGTACATATGTGTGAGCAACAAATGCCATGAAGGTGAAAATGGCTTAGAGATGTTGTAAAGCTCACACATGTGATGATGAAGGAGCTCATTGCACATGAGATATGACTTTGAGTCATATGATCAAGGTGGATAAGATCAAGACAAGACTTGGCTTGATGGACCGGTTGCAAGCGTGAAGGGCAAGTCGGAGGCTTTGGAGCGATAGACCGCGTGGCGGTGAAGCTTGAGCAAGACTTAGCGCCGATGGACGAAGGCAACGGTAAAAAGCAAGTGAAATCAAGATCAATGAACCAATATGATCATATGATGATATGAAGTGGATCATATTATTGTTGATCATATTGGTGCATGTGTTGTATCGACATTGAAGGAGATGGAATGGAATGTGTAAGGTAAAGGTATAACCTAGGGCATTTCATTTCACCGGTCATAGGTGTGTATAGAAGTTTGTGACCAGGTTTATGATAGATGGCCATACTATTAAGAGGGGTAAACTTGTTTGCATATCGGTCATCTAGTGCCACTCGAGTGATCTAACTTGCATCGTTGCTAGGATTGAGTGGTGTGGCAAGTTGAGTGGCTAATCCTTTGAAAAATGATTGTGAAAATGCTAACACATATACACATAGCGGTGTACACTCGGTGGTGTTGGCACATTTCCAAAG
This sequence comes from Miscanthus floridulus, assembly GCF_019320115.1. NCBI lineage: Eukaryota > Viridiplantae > Streptophyta > Magnoliopsida > Poales > Poaceae > Miscanthus > Miscanthus floridulus. The sequence goes on from NC_089580.1 coordinate 12,005,823, forward strand.
GAGATGAAGTTGGAGTTGATGTGGATCAACTCGGCGATGGAATGGGGGTGAGAAGGGTTCAAAACTCCACCAGCGCCCTATACCAAAAAGAGAGGTCCCACAGAGTGGACCGGACTCTGGTCACGCTGATGTAGACTAGGCCCGATCTTCCAAAAGATATGATAGCGTCGATTGGTGGAGACTTGACGTTCATGATCTAGGCTTTGAACCAAGACTGATTCAGACCCCCGCAACCGTTACACCACTGCTCCATTGGTTATCAACCACGCGAACGCGATTGACCTCGCCGAGAAGGCTTTCCTGCAAGCGAATCAAGAACACAAGCCAAAACGAGATAAACGTAATCTAAAATTACAAATAAATATGAGGCTTATGATAATGAGAAAGAGTTCAAGTCTTTATTTAAAAGGACTAATCGCCACAGGTGAACAAGATCAAGAACTGGGGCCCTGGTTCACAGCAAGCGGCCTTGGCGGCGATAGTTGTAGCAAAACGACGTCTGTTTCACGAGGAAATCAAGAACTAAACAAAACTCAAACCCTAAGGAGAGCGACGGCTGCTATTTATAGAGTCTTGGGCATCACCCCCCTGGACACATCCCCTAATGGGCCCAAACACGATACACGGTCCAATGGACCAAAAGACGGTGTCGCAGCACCCTGATAGATTCTGGATGCTGACTTGTTTTGATGATTCCTATTGATTCCGAAGGTATTTTGACATGAAACCAATTGAGTTGGCTTCCTTATCTAATTAGCTTTCCATCCATATGTGGATCATCGAAAACAGAGTCCGGATGTGTCCTAGGTGACCAATTTAAGGTAGACTGGTCCTAGAACCCGAGACAGACTTAAACTTGAGTTGCTTTGGGCCTCCACCTCAGGTACTCAAACCGAATTAGCCTTGGACCTCCTTCTTGACTTGGACACCCTTTCTGGCCTCCTACCCCTCCATGCCATGCACCAAACATTGACATATGCATGGGTGTCATGTCCTCATTATCCTCCCCTTCTTAATGAAAAGCCATCCTCGGTGTCGATTGTGTTTGAAACTAATCCTGCACAACACAAAGGAGAACAGGGTTGCGAAGATAAAGGGAACTGAAATAATTGTGAGAAGGAATGTGACCATGTTTCCAAGTTTCTAGCATGTCATCTCGCATAAAAATTTCAGCAAGCATGTAGACTCCTTGATCCAAATGCATACGATGTATGTCAACACTATCCTGCAAAAGATTAGAACTAACCAAAAATAATGCAGGAATAGATGATCTAGCAGATATAGGTAACAACCAACAATGCTCCCCTTCTTGGAAGTGAACTTGTTTCTTTGAGGAACATGAGAAAATGTTTGTATTATTATGGCTGCCCTCTAAATGATCATAATCTTGTACAATAAAAGGAGAATTCATATTACTATGAATGTATACTTGATGTATCATATATTGTCCTTTATTATTATATTTGCCAATAACATGATATGTATGTTTAGAAAACCAAGGCAAATCAACATATTTAAATAGACTCTCCTCCAAGAAATCTAGGTTACACAAAACATCAAATTCAATGTTACCCAAAGTATGTAAAGAAGACAACAGTTTAAGCTCATCAGTTTTAGTAGTAATATGAATAACATGTTTATTTTCAGCACATATATAGCGTGATCATTCTTCAATGATTGCATGGGTATAACATAAATATCATCATGCAAGTCATCTTTGTCACAAGAAACATCAAACAAATCATCTTGTGACAAAGGTAAATTAAGCGAATGCTCCACTAAAATTTGCTCTATCATAGCATAATTGGTGGAAAAATTCAACACATCAAGAGAACTCTCACCTTCTGTGAGTTTAGCATTATGGGCATTACCTTTGCTCTCATGTTCAGTAGGGGTAATAGTTGATGGTTCTGAATGTTCACATGAGGCTATGAGCTTCTCATTTTCTGTCACGTCATCCTCGCTCTTTTCTACATTGTCCCGCAAAAGGTTAGGCATAGCAGGAGGAATAACAACAGACTCTTCCTCTAAATGGTGCACCTCATCATATGAAGTTAAAATAGGAGGTGGATTAACAAAAGTTTCTCGCATAAGAAGTTTCATATCATTCCAAGTTTGAGGCTTATCAGAAGGATCTAAAGACTCCCACCAAGATAAAGCAGAATATTGTAAAACACTAACTGCATTTTTTACCTTCCTCCTTGGACACATAAAGCAAGTAGCAAATATGTCATCGATGGCAATTTCCTACTCCATGTACTCATCAGCAACTATACCATCATAAGTCAGTGGATACGAACAACCTATCATTGTTAGAAGACAGCAAAAGACAACACAAAAGTATTATCCCAACTACTTAGGTTGTGGATAAGGAAAAATAAGGCACTCAACTCTCAAGCGTCTTACCACGGTCTTACAAGTGTTCTTACCAAAGCAATAGGCGGTGCAATCGGTCGGTGACTGTGATACCATTGTAGCTTGAGTGTAACAGTTGCAAGGCGAACATGTACGTGGTTAGAAGAAAGTGGAGCATGGACAGACACAATATAGTAGCAAGGAATAGCAAAATTCATAACTGAATAGCAAAGCTGAATAAATATCCCCAGTACTTGTCTTAGTTGCTGGCCTACTCACGTTCCAAGTACCAAATGTATCAAGTGATATGAACAGCAAGAATATGATTAGGAACAAGGTAGAAATCAGCACACGCAAACACAACTCAAATGGCGCTCTCTATGTGCTCCTCTAGATATTGTTCCTCTTTTGCCCCTCAGTTTTTTCTTTTTTTTTGGGCTGTCATTGTTTTTTTGAGAAATTTTGACTTTTTATTTTTATTTATTTTTATATTTTTTCTTCACTTAGGAGCACAAAAGAAGTAACCACAGAAAATATGAGCTTAAACAAGTGAAAGACATGGCCTGTGGAATTTTCAGAAGACGTGCTCGAAATCGACAAAGACCTTGTGACCACGAAAAGAGGATCTTGTGACCACTTTTTGACCAAAATAAAAATCTCTGACCCCAATAGGACAGGGGATGGATAGATCTGAAATTTTTTTCTAATCGATTTTGATATATGGAATGTCGAAATCCGAGTTCGTATGCAAAAACTAGACTAGTTTTAAGAACGGACTCCGAATTAGAGGACAAAACAGGAACAATGCACGCAAAATTGGTCACGACAGCAATGATTTGATGGAAATAGTGAAGACAAGTGTAGGAAATTAGATGGCGTGGACTAGGATTTGATGAATACAAAGGAAACTCAACAAGATTTGGAGATGTTCACGGATTATGATGAAAAACAAAGGGGAAAACACAAACTAGACTAAAAAACGATCTAAAACCAGCAACCAGAACTTGACCTAGGGCACAAACTCAATAATGCGAAACAGAGACGAAATTACATGGCACAATGAGGCTATAGGACAGGGAATATGTGACGATGTATATTTTTTTGGCTTTTTGTGGACTATAGGTAATGCAAAAACAGTAACAATCTAAAGGGAAAAATAAAGTTATACCTAACGGGAACAAGGTCTCTGATATCACTTGATGTAGACTAGGCCCGATCTTCTGAAAGGTATGATAGCGTCGATTAGTAGAGACTCGACGTTCATGATCTAGGCTTTGAAAAAAGACTGATTCGGACCCCCACAACTGTTACACCACTGCTCCGTTGGTTATCAACCACGCGAACGTTATGAGGCTTATGCATGGGTTCCTGCAAGCGAATCGAGAACACAAGCAAGAACGAGATAAACACAATCTAAAATTGCAAATAAATATGAGGCTTATGATAATGAGAAAGAGTTCAAGTCTTTATTCGAAAGGACTAATCGCCACAGACGAATAAGATCAAGAACTAGGGCCCTGGTTCACAGCAAGCAGCCTTGGCGGCGACAGTTGCAGCAAAATGACGTCTGTTTCATGAGGAAATCAAGAACTAAACAAAACCCAAACCCTAAGGAGAGCGACAGCTGCTATTTATAGAGTCTTGGGCGTCACCCTCCTCGACACGTCCCCTAATGGGCCCAAACACGATACACGGTCCAACGGACCAAAAGACGGTGTCGCAGCACCCTAATAGATTCTGGATGCTGACTTGTTTCGATGATTCCTATTGATTCCAAAGGTCTTTTGATGTGAAACCAATTGGATTAGCTTCCTTATCCAATTAGCTTTCTATTCATATGTGGATCATTGAAAACAGAGTCCGGATGCGTCCTGGGTGACCAATTTAAGGTAGACTGATCCTGAAACCCGAGACAGACTCGAACTTGAGTTGCTTTGAGCCTCCACCTCGGGGACTCGAACCAAATTAGCCTCGGACCTCCTTCTTGACTTGGACACCCTTTCTGGCCTCCTACCCCTTCATGCCATGCACCAAACATGGACATATGCATGGGTGTCATGTCCTCATCACATGTAGTGACCGAATGCTAGGTTCCAGCGTCCGGTCAATGGTGACAGACAACGTGTAGGCGTCGGTCATCGACCGGACGCTGGCACTGGAAGTGACTGGACGCTAACTGTGTGCGTCCGGTCAGGGTGACGTGTGGTGATGTAGACAGAGCGGAAAGGCCAGAGAGTGACCAGACGCTGGTGCTGCGTCCGATCATGATCGACCGGATGCGTCCGGTCATGTCTAGTACCTTACTAGAAACGATCGAACGCTGGGGTTGCTGTGTCCGGTCAGTTGTTGCTGCAGCGCCTGGTCAACATATGACCATTGGGATCCTATGAACATCATTTGAAGAAGGGGACACATGGCATGCATCGCATGACCGGACACTAGGGTTCAGCGTCCGGTCGATCGGACTGGAGCGTCCGGTCGTCCTGAGTTTTGCCCAGTGAAGGGGTAACGGCTAGTTTAGCCCATGGGGCTATAAATAGTAGGTGGCCTCAGCCATGGCTGGTGCGGAGCACCTTGGGGGACTTTGTGTCCATGCTTGTGAGTGCTTGGGAGCCCTCCATCTCACATATGCTTGATAGTGATCATCCAATTATGTGAGAGAGCGATTCTAGTGCGATTGCATTGTGAGTTTGCATCGAGTGGCACTAGGTGATCGAGTTGTAAGTCGGTGGTGCTTGTTACTCTTGGATGTTGCCACCTCCTAGATGGCTTAGTGGTGGTCTCCGTCGAAGCCTGCAAGAAGCTTGTGCGGTGCTCCGGAGAAGGGCTTTGTGAGAGGCATTGTGCTCGCCCCATGGGAGCCACGAAGAGCAACTCTAGTTGAGCGTGCCATTGAGCTACCCTCACTTTCAGGGTAGGTTCTTGTGGTGCCCGATGTGCGGGCTTGGCGGGTGATGCCAATTAGCCGCCGAACCACCAAGTGAGCGGTCGACACAATGGGGACATAGCGTGTTGGCAAGCACGTGAACCTTGGGAGAAAAATCATCGTGTCAACCTTGTTCTTCCCGTTGGTTTGCATCCTCGTTACACAAGCTTGTAATTACTTTCATATACATTGTGCTTGTGTAGTTGCTCTTGTAATTAGTTAGCTTGTGTAGCTTACTAGTTACCTTCTTGCTTGTGTAGCATAGAAGTAGCTTCCTTGCATGGCTAATTTGGTTTGTGTAACATTGTTAGTCACATTACTTAGTTTGTGTAGCTAAGTAATTGCGCTCTCTAATTTGGCATTGATTGCCTTGTTATTGAGCATTGTTAGTGAGCATTAGGTGGCTTTATGCTTTTGCTTACTAGCATGTGTAGGAACTCCCTTGTTGCTTAAAGTACTAGTGACATAGGTTTGTGTGACCCTACTCCTAGAATTGGTTTGGTGAGCTCTAGCTAGCCCGACATCTTTGTTACTTAATTAGTATCTTTGGAAGGTGCTAGAGAACATAGATAGAGGGGTGTAGTCTTGGCTAGATCGATAGTTCTAATTCCACATTTGTTTCAGTTAGCCGACACGATTAATTTTAGAAATGACTATTCACCCTCCTCTAGTCCGCCATCTCAACCCTACAGTCTCTCCCAGCGCCGCCGCCAGCCAGCCCCGCCGTCGCCCACGCCTTCTACGCCGGTTGCCGCCCGCTCCACCGCAGTAGGCCACCGCCATGCCCCCTTTGTCGTGCCATTCCCGACCGCTCTCATCGCCCCTTCCCTCCTTCTCCTCGCTGTTCGGCAGTGAGGGTGGCCCGCCACCGCTCGCCTGAGCTCTGAAAGGTCCTTGTGTGGTTTTGGTAATTGAGTGACAACCCTCACCTACAAGAGCTCAAGTTTATCAAATGGATGACCCATGCTATAACATAGGGGGAGGTGTCCCACCAATTGGTATCAAGATCAAAGATCCTATGTGTGGTATCTCAAGAAGCCCAACTAGTAGTATCTACAAGTGGTATCTACAAGGGCTACAAGTGGTGTCATTCCAACAATCAAGTGATGTCCATAAAAAATGCAAGATTCAAGCTTCAACCATCTACCCCAAAAGCCAAACCTTTGCATCAATGAGAAGCAAACCTTTGCATCAATGAGAAGCACACCTTTTATGAAAATTAATGACAAAGGGGGAGAGATTATACAAAGATATAAAAGCTTTGGGAGACAATTGAAGAAAAGAAGTAGAGGTTGGACATGGACATAGACATGGACAAAGAGGGAGCAACATTGAAGGAAAGAGATGGATCAAAATTCTTGAACAAGAGAAGCACACAAATAGGAGGAGCAAGCTCATGAACGGTGCAATGGACCCAAACAGACTATGCCGATATTGAGTCCTCCGACGATGAACAAACGTCTTACAACCTTACGACGAGGGTCGGGACATAGGTGGAGCCTGCACCGATCCTGGACCGAGTGGTAATGTCAACTATAACCCCATCATTTAAATACCATTGCATGCAGTTGCCTGTGCCGGTGTCCACTTATTTTGCTTGTAGCTAAGCAAGGCCTGAAATTTTGGACTCCCGGCCAGGTTGCCTTAACTTCACTGTAGTCAGTACATGCTAGTTTAGATTTCCTACCTATGTATTATGAGAAGGTACACCTACCTAGGTTTTGAGCGCATTAATATTTGTTTTATTTTGCAGGGCAACACGCTGAAGCAATCTGTGATTGAGATCGAACGGTTTCCAATGACAGGCCTGGACGACCACACACTAAACAACTTTATTGGAGTAAGTCGACACTAGCCCTCTTGTTGTTTTATGCTTAAGTAAGTTGTTGTGTTGAGCTAGTGGTTTTCTACTTAATATCTCACTGTTCAAGCATGACATCTAGCATAACAGAGGTAGTATGATGATGATATGGCATTCATTTGAATAATAACTTATCTATATGCACTCAACAGCTTACTAATTGCATCTTTGCATGATAGAGGCTAGCACGTAGGCTAGCGGCATGCTGCAAGCTCAGTTGTGGTTATGGTACTAGCGTTGTGATGGACGTACACGGGCCACACGCACGACAATGGGACACACCTATAGGCCTTGGTACTTCTTCTGACGGAGGTACTAGCGTTGCGACTGTGGACACTTTCTAAGGCCACAGAGATGAGGACGAGGAGGAGGAGGAGGAGGGCGAGGAGCGTGGTTATGATGAGCTTGCCGAGTCTCAGCTCCAGGACGCTCCTTCGACTGAGCCTACGCAGGTTGCAGGAACGAGACGACGCTGTCCGCCTTGCAAGTACACTCCAGGCACCGGCGCTCTTAGCCACAAGGGTAAGGGTAAGACTAGGAGGCAGTGACGATGACTTGTAGGTTAAGACTATGCTACCAACTTAGACTCGATGCCACAACTATTTGGGCTGCATGGACTTTGCTTATTTTGCATTTATGGAGATTTGAAAAGTATGTAGTTACTTTCCTATAACTGTTTGGGACTGTATGGATACTGTGGACTATTTAGACTATGCAGGACATGTTATGTTGATTGTGACATTCGATGTGGTTGTAATTACTAAACCTAGGGTTTTTTCATTTGTTGCACATAAATAAAAACATAATATAACACGATGATAAGAGATTACCTTGGCTTACTAGCTTTACCACGCCTTGGCATCCTACCATTACATAATACAAAAAATAAAAAATCACTTCAAACATTAGGTAATATCGTATCTAGGGTTGCAAAATAGACGTAATATATACCAAATCAATGCGTAAAAATGATAAGGAGAGAGAGGATACCTTGCTCGCGAAGATGTATGGATCAAATCCAAGTATCCAAGGTCAAATTCGTTGATTCAAGAGATTGGGCGGGTTAGGGAGAGAAAGAACCCGAGAGGGAGGAGGAAGAAATGAAAGCAGCCTCGGCAAGGAAAACTTGGCTGTGGGTTTTGAATTCATGCTCGACGTCAGGTTCCACGGCGCCGAGCTCGGAGCCAAGATCTGTGGCTCCGAGGTACTGGCCACGTCAGCGCCGCCTCAGATGCGCAGGTGTGTGCGGCCAGGAACCTAAGAGCCATAGGTATTGGCGCCGATACATGTTACCTCGGAGCCATAAGTCCTAGCGCCGACCCCATCTTCTAGGGGATCTAACGTAATTTTTTTTTCTAAAAAAGGACCAAATAGCAAAAAGAAAAAGAAAAAGAAAAATGGGTTTGTTGCCTTGTGGGAGCGTCGGTGGTGGCCACCTACGGTAGTGTGCTCACATGGGCCAGCATTGCTATGGGGTGGTGCTATGTTGCCCTTTGTGTAGGGGTGAGGTGGGTGTCAGTTGTGCGAAAGCCTTGGTTGTCCTTTGCAAGAGCTGACGACGGCGACACTATTGTCTGCCGGTTTCTCCAAAAGAACTCTGGGCTACCTAGGTCGGACGACGACGAACGACGTCGTGCTCTCCCTGGAGACGTTGCTAGTAGAACCGGCCTAGGTGGCCAGACGCAAGCAGATAACGGTAAACATGAAAGGAGATTGTCTTTCACTGCCAAATCAAGTCATGGGGATGGTGGATCAGTTATGCTGTTGATTGCAGTGTAGTCCCACGTTCCAGTTATCGGAGATGGAGGTGATGGCGCCATGGCTGCATCAGGAATTCAGGACCCACGTAGGTTGAGTTACGTAGCCTGTTCGTTTCGACTGAATTGACTTATAAGCCATGGTTGAAAGTACTGCTGACTGGTTTGGTGTGAAAGAAAGACATTATTCAAGTCGTGGATTATAAGCAAGATACGAGCGAATAAGTCAAAACGAACAGGTTGATTATTTTTATCACCTCAACATATAAGTGGTAGTCATACACCAACTCACGCCACACCCTATACACACACTAGATCTACACGGTTAAGAGATGTGACCGTTGTAGTCGATCATTCATGCGATGCGCTGGGCACGGGGTGAGGCACGCGAGTTGGAAGGCCAATCAAATCTAATTTCTTCTTCTTTGACTTCGAATACAGTATCAAGGAAGCTTTGGCCGGTTGGACCTGCTGAAAGGCCAATTACGATTTTAATCGTATCTTCTTAACATTACTGGATCTAATTGTAAAATTTTGTCTTACGACGCAGCCGCCGCAGACGCGGGGCATTTACGTATTTATCATTATTACGGATGACATCTTACACTGTGTTATTAACATAGTACTTTTTATACCACTCACATCATAATGATGATAAATATGTAAATAATCCCGCAGACGCTAGGCTCTGCCAACGTTCTAACCATCTATATATCAGCTTTTTGATAGTTGATTGCATCGACGTAAGTTCTACGGAGTATAAACTCGTAATAACACACGTACGTACAGATACAGTAACCGTGTGTATAGAACTACCTACGGCTCCAGTTTCACGAGAAAGATAGCCCACCGCGCGGCAGTCCGCACACTGCAGAGTAGTACGTATCTAAGGTCATGTTCGACTTACCCAATATTCGATTTATTCGACTTATTTGTTTTAGTTGAAACGGTATTTTTTTCTTTCACAATAATTCAGTTAGAATAGTATTTTTCAGCCAGTTTCAGCCAAGATTCAGCAAGCCGAACGAAGCCTACTTATCCGTTACGATCCAAACAGTGCTCGCCGCCACTGTTGTACACTTGTAAGCCTGGCGAGTCGCGCCACTGTCCGCTGGCGCTGCTAGCCATATATACAACATGTTTGCTTGTTGGTTTCAGCCAAGGTTTATCAGCCAGTCAATAGTATTTTTCTCTCACAACAAATCAGCACCAATCAAACTTATCTGCCCAGAAACCGACCAACGAACAAGACTGGTAGACTGTGGGGCATGGGCAATGGCGAGCCAGCCGTGATCTCCCTGCCGCCGTGCTGTGGGCTGCCTGCCCGCGCGGCGCGCTCGGCATGCAGCTTGCAGCCGCCGAGCCTCGCCGCGTGTGACGCAGGGTGGACGGGATGACGGGTGGTGGGGGCCTGCTGAGCACGCAACCACACCTGCAAAGAAAACGCGGCCCGCCGCGCTCGGTGACGGTGAGTCGGTGGGTGTGTCCCTGGCGCCGGCAGGTCAGCACGCCGTGCGGCCGTGACACTACCATGTGGACTACGGCGCCCGGCTTCTTCGCTGCTGTCCCTGTCCTGTCCAGCGGCGTGCCATCCGCGGGGATACGACGTGTGACGTCGTCTCGGGCACCTTGCATCCTGCTCCCGTGCTCCCCGGCCGGGCACAGGCGTTGTCCGCGTCGCGCACATGGGCCTCCAGAGTCCAGCCACTTCAATTTGTTAGCCCTGTGGAGTACGGGCGTGAAGAGGAAATGCTTGTTTTGGGCACTTGATTTATCCTATGAGTTTTGTTTTCAAGTGTGGTTCTTTCCCATGCAGCGTGCAATAATGCACCTACGCATTTAAGGAAACACAAAACAAAAACACAGAATCATTAAGAGGGGAACACGGCAACAAAAGCTGGGATGGACCCTCATAAAAAAACGACTCCCTACGTTCTAAATTATAGCAAGACGTTTTAACTTTTCTAGATCTAGATTCATAACAATTTTTATTAATACATAAAACAATATATCTAGAAAAGTCAAAACATCTTATAATTTGGAACGGGAAAAGTATTATACAAGAACATGCGATGTTTTGGGTTTTCTTAAGCCAACCTACTTCGGATACTTATCGATTTTTGTGTGTTGAGTTTCGATATATAAACACAACACGAGTATATATATTTGTCTTGAAATGTTGTTTCATATAGGATAGTTTGCGTATGTTTTGTAAATACTTTATAATAGAAAAATACCAGTAAAGTTGTGTGAATATTCAAAACATCACTTGTTTCTTATTGAAGGGACAAGGGGGTATGTACTAGTCTGGCCTATGCTGATGCTTATGTTGAAATGTTGTGAGAGGGAAAATACTGTTCCATGGCTGAAAAGTAGTTCTGAATAAGCTCAAGCGAACAGGGTTGTTTTATATTCGTTAAACTTTTAGATATTTCTCATCTAATTGATAAACACTAACTACATACAACAACCTACCCTTTTAAGTACTAAACTAACAACACTATGTTTTGTGATCTACTCATTTGAATTCTCACGTGTGAATAGCACAAAATACCATAAGTTTGAAACCATACATAAAGGCATTAAATTTGAAGACAAAACTTTCATAGCTTGATGGAGGTTATGTTCCACCTCCATGAAAAATCTCATGATCAAACTAAGTTAGTAGCTAATACCCATAGATCCAACATGATGGAAACATATCAAAACAATGATATCTTAATCGGATTGACATTAATTGTCCCTTAGTTCAGATTCAAGAATCCTCCTATATAGTATGTCAGATTCCAAGCCTCCTATCATGTGGACTCATTAGCCATTGCACATCCATACCTACGACATTGGGTATTTGAGTGGCCCTTATCCTACGTATCCTCCACCCTCCAATATGCTTATGCTGGTCCAATTTCCAGGTGCAATTATGGAAGTCTTGGCTTTTAATATGTTTCTTTGTGTAGATACTCTGTAAGGGCACCCGCAATGGCCGACTCTTGAGCTAACTCTAAGGATTTTTTTTTCATATTTTAATAGAAGAGAGAGAAAAGCTAGCTCTTGATCAAGAGCTAAGCTATTGCACAAATGTCTGTGTCAGGAATCGCCCGAAATAACGCACTTACGGAGGCGCTCGTCTTCCACCAAACACTAAGCAACCCTGAAAGCAAGCTACAGCGGGCGGTATCTGTCGGGCACACCACAAGGGAGAGCCCGAAAGATCCACATTTTTCCCCAAGGATCTAATAATGAGAACGAGTTACAATACTTAGTACATTTCATACATCCATAATTCTTATAAATTCATTATTGTATTGCCAAATTCAGAGTGTGGAAGATTAAACAACGGAATGATAATAAACATCCATCGATAAAGAACAAGGATCCATCTGTGCCCACCAGAAGAATCCTTCACACAATGGTACTCCTCAAGCGTTACCTGCTACAGGGGTAAATAAACCCTGAGTACATAATGTACTCGCAAGACTTATCCGACTAGTAGGAATAATTTCCTGACTCCAAGGAATATGATAAGCTTTATGGTTTGCTGGTTTCCTTTTTGCAGAAAGCAATACTAATAGTGAGTCCTTATTTATGTTATTATTAGCAGCCATGATTAATTTATTATCTAGCCATTCTATGTAAGCACATATTCTACTTTCAAGCAAGAGTTGAGCAATCAGTTCCATTTCTTCACCTTCTATCTTTCAGTTCTTACTACTGGTGCTCGAGTTTAGACAAGCCGTACCGGATTTTCCCAGCGATTCGTGAATCAGATGCCCCCCAGCTGGGTACCCTGAAAACACACTGCCCCGCTTGTATCCCAGGCACAAGCAGGACCAACCCATCACCCTCCTGTCCCAGGGTCCAGGTCCCCGTCCAAACTTGGACTCCAAGCCCCTGCTCCTGAGTCCCGGACCCAGTGCGGATGTAAGGACATCCTACTATCCCCGCCTCCAATCAGTTGGTCCAGAAAGAGCCGGAACCCACGACAAGAGAGCAACAAGTCTTCCCTGCGCCCATACCCAAGTATATGCTCGGGATAATGAGTATGTGACTTGCCTAGAGTCCAATGCAACGGCCGGTCATTAACCGACACAGACAGGGAAAAAGTGTAACCAAGCTATGCCCTGTTGGCCGCAAGACACAGGCCTCTTACACCCACCAGTACCCAAACCATATCCCTGCCCCGGTCACCTCTTTTTCTTTCCACCATTTTATCATGAGTGATCATAATTACCACCTATTGTGAGTAACGACAGGTTACTCACGCTACCTGAAATCCTGAGCATAGCAGCTACTCAACCTATACTAGTAGGACTCATAGGTAGATATATTTATGCATGTAGTTTCCAAAAAATGCCTGTAACATAAATGTACATCATATATATTCAGTGATCATTTAAAATAAGGGCTATGCACCAGGGCTTGCCTTGGGCAGGCGGTGGGTCAACAAAGTCAGCACCAAAAGGCTCTGGGGCTCCCTCCTGCATGAGGATCTCCTCCTCGTACTCCTTAATGACCTCCTCATAGTCCTTGTTCGTCCACGGGCATGAACTCTACCTACTCATGATCTACATGCATGAAATGATGATGCAACACTTAGTAATACGGCAACAGCAACTCTTAACATAAAAATACAGCTATCAAGCTACTAAGCGACTTCTACCGACTAAGGTGCTAAGTTACCTATTATTAACACTAACAAGTATGCCGCATGACATATATTATCTTCGCAACTAAAGGTATTCTTACTCTTAATACCGATTTACTCTATATATGATTAAACAGGGAGTACTAAGCTACTATATTTATCAACCTACTCTAAGGTTACAAAAATTACAGTGAGTACATAATAATCTAATGAACCTACTGTAAAATTTTCAGGGCTAAAAGCTATCATCAATTTGCCACACAAATTCCTACAATTATTAAGCTATATAATACTAAGCTTTCTGAATTGAATTTATGAACCTATCACTATCATAGTCAACTATAAACTAACTACACTAACAAATAGATAGCATTTTTGTGAACTTAACAAATTTTGTTTCACTATTTTTGGATAGCTACAACATTTACTATCATTTTTTAAAGTTTAGCTCAAAACTAAATTGAATAAATATTTGTTAAGTCACTAGAAAATGAAAAACCGATTTCTACCCACGCGGCCCGCAAGCGAGCGGCTCGGCCCACTCCAGCACCCCACGCGCACCCATGTGCAGCACACTGGCGTAGCCCACGTGGCTCGGCCCACGCGCGACCGTGGCCCAGCATGGGAAGACCCACGCGCGCGCCAGTGATTATGCAAAAGAGACCCCGAATTTCAACTGAATGAACCCGCGTTCCTTTCTACTATTTCACTCTCTCTAAATTCTCATTTAACCCCCCGGTTTACTATGAATTCTCATTTCGAGGTCCCTAGCCGGAACATAATAGAGGCCGCGGCATCTCCGGCCAAACGCCGGTGAGCATGGACCTCCTCGACATCAATACTCACCATCGCGACACTCCTCATCATAAGCGCATTCGATAGAGGTAATAAACACCATGATTGGTGTCGCACCGAGGTGTGGCCACGCACCACGACGGGGTTTGGTCGTGGTGACGCCGATGCCGATGAATTCACCTAACCTAACGCCTCTACCACTACTCTAGGAGTGAAGGTGCCTCACCAGATACGCAAAGGATGGCCTAGACGAAGTCGCAGGACTCGGCAGGGTGGTTGGCCATAAGCGCGAGGTCATTCTGGTTCACGGCAAGCACGGCGATGGTGTCCTCGGTGACCTGCTGCTCCACCGGTGAAACTGTTACACAGGCGAGGCAACCAAGTCAACACGACGCAATGGCACCGCTCAAATGAGACAAAGGATCAAGGAGCGACGCCCTGGCCGAGCACCCACCTCGATGGCCATGGCGGACCGCCGTGAGGAGAAAGCCCCACATTACCTTACTGTAGGATGGAAGCTCATCGGGATGACTCCAATCACTGGCTACCTAACAGGGCTAGTTGGGTGCATGGTTAATTTGAAAGAGGTGGACTACGCAAGGCTAATTAGATGGACGATGACGTTCGGACTTAAGGGGTCGATGGTAGGGGAAAACTCCAATTGAAGCCCCGACACCGTACGGCCGCAACAGTGACAAGCTAGGCGTGAAGCTAGACTCCAACTCGACCTCTAGACATGCGCAATTATAAGGATGGGGCCAGCTCTGTGGGTTTTGCCTTGGCGCGGCTCGACCGGCAAGACGCCATTGAAGGCGATGCGATGGAGGGCTTAGCGTGGCACAATTGCTAATTGGGAGAGGATGGCAGTGCGACAGTGATGCCTCCACGTGCACATACAAGTCCGGCACGACGACGTGCGACCGCAGCGCCACGACTCGCAAGGTGATAGTGGCTAGGTACTGTGCGCCGCAGAGGCTAACGCCAGTCCTGGGAGGTAGTAGCATGGCGATGCATGAACATAGACGTGATGGCGAAGGTAGACAGATAGGCCTACGCGTGTGCAATCGTGAAGGGTCAACGGCAGCAGTGGTCGGGCGAGCGACGGTCGGAGCACAGCGCGACTGGGGGCGTAGCTCGATGCGACAGCGAGCAGCGTGGCTCAAGCGGACACGACGATGGTAGAGCAGCTAGGCTCGCTGGGCCCCGGCGTGCGTGCGTGTGTGCAGGTTGTGTGCCAGTGTGCGATAGCAGGTGGCCGTGGCTAGCAGCGTGGAGCCACACGCGTGGATGGGCGTGCGCGTGCGCGTTGACGGCCGGCGTGGCAACGCCAAGTGCCGGGCATGGTGACCGTGGCCAAACGCTGGCACCGTTCAAACATGTGTCTTGCACGCTTTTTAAAGCTACTAAAAAATCCAACTCGATGATCTAGTAGCTACACCACCTATTTTACGCTCGAGATTGTATGTCAAACTACTAAAACCAACCATGAAATTGCACTACTTCTTAATCCAAGTCACCTACAAAAATTCCCAAACCTAGCTTCGTCAAAGCGTTGTTCGACTTATGAATTTTGGCTAAGTCTTAAACGGTTTCGCGTCGAATGCGATTTCCAAGCTATTAAGTAAGCTATCTAGCGAATCTCATTCTCGACCACAAGTATTTCATCGCCACCTATGAAGTTTGTACTACAAACTTTATTAAAGTTTTATATATGCGTTCTATAGTATTATCGTTCAATAAAAATTCATTTAGAACCCTAAGTGACACAACGTGACATGAAATATAACATTCGTTTCGCGTTTTCGAAGAACGTTTTGAGCCACAGAAATTGATTTATATTCTATAATTCATACACTATCATATAAACATGATGCACATGCAATGTTTTAGCAAACGACTATACAGTGTAACATTGAGGGTGTTACAAATCTACCCCCCTAAAACAAAATCTCGACCCAAGATTTCATGTGCCTAGTGTGGGGAAGGAGATAGGAAATACATTTCAACGTATCAACTACCTATCAGAACCAGAGAGAAGGTGGGGGTAATGCTTTAAGATATAGCTCTCTTGTTCCCACGTGGCTTCATCCTCTAGTGGTTTTGCCACTTCACCTTATAGAATTTCACCACATTGTTCCTTGTGACTCTTTTCTTTTCAGTCCAGGATTTTGATAGGGATGCTCAATATAAGTCAAATCAGACTAGAGTGGAATGTCCTTCAATTTCTATAGCTTCATCAGGTACCCAGTAAAGATTTCTTCAACTATGAGACATGAAACACATCATGTACCACCGATAAAATATTAGGGAAGCTGGAGACTGGTAAGCAACTAGACCACACTACTTCAAAATTTTGTAAGGACCCACGTATCGGCGAGCTAGCTTGCCATGGATACCAAACCGATGCACCCCTCTCATAGGAGACACCTTGAGGTACACATAATCCCCAACTACAAACTTGCAAGGGTCTTCTTCGCTTATCCATATAGGCTTTCTGTCGGCTCTGAGCTGCCTTCAAATGACTCTGAATAATGATGACTTGCTCTCGAGCGCCTTTGATGAAATCAGGCCCAAAATATCTATGGTCTCCCACTTTAACCTAGTTAAGTGGCAGTCCTACATTTCTTTCCATATAGAGCCTTCAAATGGTACCATGCTGAATGCTCTCTTGGTAGCTATTATTATAAGAAAATTCAGCTAACTTCAGGCATCCATCCCACTTCTCGAGGAAAAGAAATGGCACAAGCTCTCAACATATCCTCGAGCACCTGGTTCACCATGTCAGTTTCGACCATCAGTCCTGTGGATGATATGCTGAGCTTCTGAAGGAGGCTGAGTACCAAGACAGTGCTGCAGTTGCTCCTAGAAATGAGAGACAAAAACTGACCCTCTATCAGAGATGATAGTAAGGGGAAACTCCATGTAGGGTCACAATCCGATCAAAATATATCTCAGCATACTTCTTGGCTGTATATTTAGTGTCCACCTGGGATAAAATGAGCAGACTTAGTGAGATGATCCACAATGATCCTAAATAGAATCATAGCCCTTGGATGTGCAGGGCAAACCCACCACAAAGTCCATGGAGATATCTTCCCATTTCCAAATAGGGATGGGCAAGGGCTGCAAAATATCCTAGAGTACACATATGATCTATTTTAACTCTCCCACAGGTGTCGCACTCCGCGATGTACTGAGTGATATCCTACTTCATGTTGGACCACCTAGTACAAGTGACGCAAATCATGGTACATCTTGTTGCTGCTAGGATGGATAGACATCATTGAATGATAGGCTTCATTCAAAATCTTCCTTCTTAGATCCTCACTTGATGGAACCACCAATCTATCTTTGTATCTCACTACTCCTTGCTCGTCAATACTAAAGTGAGGACCACGCCCTTCGGCAATCAACTTCTTGATGGGAGGAATTTCTAAAGTGTCTTGCCTTTGCTCCTAGAATAATCTGCTTCTAGCAATTTGGAGGTCAAGGCAATGTGAGCCAGCACCTCTGCATGGTTGAGAGACAAAGGTGTTTCTTCAACCTAATATAACTTTCGGCTCAAGGCATCAGCTACCACATTGGCCTTTCCTAGGTGGTAATGTACCTTCAAGTTATAATCCTTGATCAATTCCAACTATCTCCTTTGCCTCATGTTCAACTCAGACTAAGTGAAAATGTACTTGATCCTCTTATGATCTGTAAAGATATGTACTTTATTGCCCAACAAGTAATGCCTCCAAATTTTTAGAGCATGGACTACAGCAGCCAGCTCTAAATCATGAGTGGGGTAATTTACTTCGTGCTTTTTTAGTTTGCATGAAGCATAAGCTATCACACGCCCATCCTGCATAAGCACGCATCCCAATCCTGTCTTTGAGGCATCACAATATACATCAAAAGGTCTGTCAATATCTGGTTGGGCCAACACAGGAGCAGTGGTCAGAAATGTCTTCAAAGCTTGGAAGGCTTCTTCATAGGCTAGGCTCTAATCAAACTTGGCTTCTTTTTGGAGTAGCTTGGTCATCAGTTGTGCTATCTTGGAGAAGTTTAGAATGAAACGTCGATAGTATCTAGCTAGACCAAGGAACTGATGGATCTGGTGCACAAACTTGGGAGACTTCTAATTCAGCATATCTTGCACCTTGCTGGGGTCTACAGAAATGTCGTCAGGTGTTAGCACATGCCCTAAAAACTGCACTCGATCTAACCAGAATTCACACTTGCTGGATTTAGCATACAGCTTGTTTTCCCTCAATCAAGCCAGTACTATCCGAAGGTGTTAGGCATGCTCTTCATCGTTCTTGGAATATATCAGGATATCATCAATGAATACCACAACAAACTTGTCCAGCTACGACATAAAGACTGAGTTCATTAGATACATGAAGAATGCAGGAGCGTTGGTGAGACCAAAAGACATGACTACGTATTCATACAACCCATACCTAGTAGAAAAAGCTATCTTTGGTATATCTTATGGCCTAATCTTGATCTGATGATAGCCGGAACGGAGGTCAATCTTGGAGAACACCTTGGCACCAGCTAGTTGATCGAACAAAGTATCTATGCGGGCTAAAGGATACTTGTTCCTTAATGGTTACCACATTAAGAGGGTGGTAATCCACACACATCCGAAGAGTGCCATCCTTCTTCACAAAAATGGCTAGACAACCCCATGGCGAAGAACTAGGACAAATGAAACCTTTCTCCAACTACTCTGCCAACTGCTTCTTCATTTTAGCCAATTCCTTCGGAGCCATGCGGTACGGGTGTCGAGAGATAGGAGCAATACCAGGCTCTAGCTCAATGGAGAATTCCACCTCTCTGTCTAGTGGCAACCAAGGTAGATTTTCAGAAAAAACATCTAGGAACTCACATACCACGGGAATAGAGATAAGATCAGAAGAGGCTTCAGCATGAGCAGCAACAGGTAAGACTAGATCTGAGGGTACAAGAAGAGACATCCTATCCTTAGAAGAAGGAAGCCGTCACTCCACAATTCTCTACTTCAAATCCAAGACTATCCCATACACCTGCAACCAGTTCATTCTAAGAATTGCATCAAAGCCTTGCCCAGGCAGCACCATGAACTAGAAGCGGTAAGTGTGGGTGGCTAATACCATGCTCACTATGTCTATTCGAGTATCGGAGTATGGATTCTATAGGCAAACGGTATAGCCATAATAGGTATATTGTGTCGGTCTACAAATCTCATGCTCATAAATAAATGTGATGTACCTGAATCAAACAACACATAAGCTGGATGGGAATCAATGGTAAACATACCGGCCATCACCGATTCCTGTTGCAATATCTGCTCAACATCCATGAAATTCACCTGTCCGGATCGGCTGGCTAGCACTTTCTTCTTGATCACTGTCCGCTTGATAAGCCTGGAGTGAGCCGATGGCTAAGCAGACTGGGCTGGCTGGTTTTGAGGACACTCTTAGGCATAGTGGCCATCCTTGCCACATTTGAAACAAGCACCTGGCTTGTTTCCCTATCCTAGACGAGGTGGGGCCTGTTGTCCTTGGGGCTACTGATGTGGCACCTGCTGAGTAGGTGCACGGAACTATGGTAGAAGAAGCCTGAGAAGTATGCTGGGGCTATCGAAATGAATGCTCGCCTGATGATTGATAGAGCACCCATTGAACAACCTATACTTTTTTAAGTATGGGGGTGGCTAGAAGACCCCGTAGCCACCCTCTTATGCTTCCATTCCGCCTAGGAATCCCGCTGCAAGCCCTCCATGGCGATGGCAGCATTCATCATTGCCCCAAAGGTCTGGTAGTTCCCAGTATATAATTTCTCCTGAAGGCTACAAGAGAGGTCGTGATAGAAGCGGCCCCTCTTCTTCTTGTCTATGTCAACTTGGGTCCTAGCATACTATGACAAGTGATTGAACTTATTGACGTAGTCCATTACGGACATACTAACTTGCCATAGGTCTAGGAACTCAATCAACTTCCTATTGAGAACACTAGTAGGAATATAAAATTCTCTGAATACTATGGTGAACTCCTGCTAGGTCACCCAGTGATATGGCTGCTGCATGGCATTGAAGGTATCCCACCATGCACTCACGGACCCAACAACTATTGCGCTGCAAAGTGCACCTTTTGCTCATTAGTCACGTTGAGCAACAGAAACTTTTGCTCTAGAATGCGAAGCCAATGCTCCGGATCTAGGGACTCAGCCATCGGTGTGAAAGTGGGTGGGTGGGTCTTTAGGGAATCTTGGTAAGAGCATGGTCCCTTAGGACCACGGGCACCACCCATGTTCCCACCATTGCCCCTATGGCCTCCACAGGCAAAGCCACCGATAGCCTATGCTAGCAGCTCCATGGCACGGGCTGACTCACGATGAGCAGCCATCATTTCCACCATCATCTCCACGTGAGTCATCGACGGTGGTAGTGGTAGAGGAGGAGGAGCCAATAGTGGAGCCTCATGGCTCTCCCCGTTACCATGCTCATTGGCTTGGCCACTTTCACCATGGCCGTCGCCAAGACCATGGCCCGCTCCGACACTGGTGCTCCCACATCCGGACCATAGATTCATCTGTAGGAGATAGGAACCAACCTCTTAGGACAACCCTCTAAATCAAAAACAAGGGATTAGAGAAATGATGAGACATTTATTAAAGCATTCTTTTAGTTAATCCTATCAATTTACTAATCCAAATTATACGTGTAGGGGGGGGGCTTTAGTTTAACCAAGATTCTATTATCATGATGCATGCATCGGCCTATACGTTCACTCAAGCTAGAATATAGCGGTATTCGCAAAAAATTCGGCACATCGCACACTCACTTTCGGTATGCTAAGCGATTTTTTACGCAACGTAAGTCAGTGTACCTGTAGAAAACTGATTAGATAAACCAGTGTCGCTATCCTAGATAGACCATATTGCTAGGACTTATACTTATTTAGATAATTTTATCGCATCCTACTTTTCGCAAAACTTTTGTTGGTCAAATTTTTAAGTTTTGGAAAAGAGTGATGAACTCATAAACTCATTATTGGCTCTAGTACCAACTATAGTAGAACCGCCCGAAATAACGCACTTACGAAGGCGCTTGTCTTCCACCAGACACTAAGCACCCCAAAAGCAAGCTACAGCAGGCAGTATCTATCGGGCACACCGCAAGGGAGAGCCCAAAAGATCCATATTTTTCCCCAAGGAACCAATAATGAGAATGAGTTATAATACTTAGTATATTTCATACATCTAGAATTTTTAGAAATTCATTATTACATTGCCAAATTTAGAGTGAAAGATTAAATAGCGGAATGATAATAAACATCTATCGATAAAGAACAAGGATCTATTTGTGCCCACCAGAAGAATCCTTCACACAATGGTACTCCTCAAACATTACCTGCAATAGGGGTTAATAAACCCTGAGTACACAATGTAATCGCAAGACTTATCTGACTAGTGGAAATAATTTCCCGACTCCAAGGAATATGATAAGCTTTATGGTTTACTGATTTCCTTTTTGCGGAAAGCAATACTAATAGTGAGTCCTTATTTATGTTATTATTAGCAACCATAATTAATTTATTATCTAGCCATTCTATGTAAGCACATGTTCTACTTTCAAGCAAGAGTTGAGCAATCAGTTCTATTTTATCACCTTCCATCTTTCAGTTCTTAGTACGGTGCTAGAGTTTAGATAAGCCATACCAGATTTTCTGGCGATTCGCGAATCAATGCCCCAAGCTGGGTACTCCGAAAACACATGCCCTTCTTGTACCCAGGCATAAACAGGACCAACCCATCACCCTACTGTCCCAGGGTCTAGGTCCCTGTCCAAACTTGGACTCCAAGCCCCCGCTCCGGAGCCCCGGACTCAGTGCAGTGCAAGGACCTCCACCATCCCCACCTCCAATCAGTCAGTCTAAAAAGAGACGGAACCCACGACAAGAGAGGAACAAGTCTTCCCTGCGCCCATACCCAAGTATGTGCTCGGGATAATAAGTCTGTGACTTGCCTAGCGTCCAATGCAATGACCGGTCCTTAACCGGTATAGACAGGAAAAAAGTGTAACCAAGCTATGCCCTGTTGGCCATAGGACACAGCCTCTTACACCCACTAGTACCCAAACCATATCCCTATCCAGTCATCATTTTTTCTTTCCATCATTTTATCATGAGTGATCATAATTACCACCTATTGTGAGCAACGGCAAGTTACTTACGCTACCAAAATCCTAAGCATAGCAGCTACTCGACCTATACTAGTAGGACTCATAGGTAGATATATTTATGCATGTAGTTTCTAAAAAATAACTATAACATAAATACACATCATATATATTTAGTGATCATTTAAAATAAGGGTTATGCACCGGGACTTGCCTTGGGCAGGAGGTGGGTCAACAAAGTCAGCACCAAAAGGCTCTAGAGCTCCCTCCTGCATGAGGATCTCCTCCTTGTACTCCTTAATGACCTCCTCATAGTCCTATTTGTCCATGGGCACGAACTCTACCAACTCGTGATCTACATGCATGAAATGATGATGCAACACTTAGTAATACGGCAACAGCAACTCTTAACATAAAATACAGCTATCAAGCTACTAAGCGAGTTCTACCGACTAAGGTGCTAAGTTACCTTCTATTAACACTAACAAGTATGTCGCATGACATATATTATCTTCGCAACTAAAGATATTCTTACTCTTAATACCGATTTACTCTATATATGATTAAATAGGGAGTACTAGCTACTCTATTTATCAACCTACTCTAGGGCTACAAAAGTTACAGTGAGTACATAATAATCTAATGAACCTACTATAAAATTTTCATGACTAAAGCTATCATCAATTTGCCACACAAATTCCTACAATTATTAAGCTATATAATATTAAGCTTTCTGAATTGAATTTATGAACCTATCATTATCAAAGCCAACTGTAAACTAACTACACCAACATATAGATATAATTTTTGTGAACTTAACAAATTTTGTTTCACTATTTTTGGATACCTACAACATATACTATCATTTTTCAAAGTTTAGCTCAAAACTAAATTGAATAAATATTTGTTAAGTCATTGGAAAATGAAAAACCAATTTCTACCCGCGCGACCCGCGAGCGAGCGGCTCGGCCCACTCTAGCGCATCGCGCTCGCACATGCATAGCACACTAGCGTGGCCCACGTGGCTCGGTCCACGCGTGACCGTGGCCTAGCACGGGGAGACTCCCGCGCCAGTGATTATGCAAAAGAGACCACATATTTCAACTGAATGAACCTGCAGTCCTTTCCACTATTTCACTCTCTCTCTCTCTCTGATGCTCACACTTAACCCTCTAGTTTACTATGAATTCTCATTTCGAGGTCCCTGGCCAGAACATAACAGAGGCTACGACATCTCCGGCCAAACGCCGACAAGCACAGACCTCCTCAGAATCAATACTCACCACCACGACACTCATCATCACAAGCGCATTCGATAGAGGTAATAAACACCATGATTGGTGCCACACCAAAGCATGGCCACACACCACGATAGGGTTTGGCCATGGTGACGCCGATGCCGACGAATTCACCTAGCCTAACGCCTCTACCACTACTCTAGGAGTGAAGGTGCCTCACCAGATACACGAAGGATGGCCTAGACAAAGTCATGGGACTCAGCAAGGTGGTTGGCCATGAGCGCAGGGTTGTTCTGGTTCACAGTAAGCATGGCTATGGCGTCCCTAGTGACCTGTTGCTCTGTCGGCAAAACTGTTACATGGGCGACGCAACCAAGTCAACACAACGCAAAGGCACTGCTCAATTGAGACAAAGGATCAAGGAGCGATGCCCTAGCCGAGCACTCGCCTCGAGGGCCATGGCAGACTGCCATGAGGAGAATGCCCCGCATACCTCACTGTAGGATGGAAGCTTGTCAGGATGACTCCAATCGCTGGCTAACTAACAGGGCTAGTTGGGTGCACGGTTAATTGGAAGGAGGTGGACTACGCAAGGCTAATTAGATGGACGATGGCATTCAGACTTAAGGGGGTCGATGGCGGGGGAAAACTCCAATTGAAGCCTTGACACCGTATGGCCACAATAGTGACAAGCTTGGCGCGAAGCTAGACTCCAACTCGACCTCTAGACGTGCGCAGTTATAAGGATAGGGCCAGCTCTGCGGGTTTTGCCTTGGAGTGGCTCGACCGGCGTGACGCCATTGAAGGCGATATGACAGAGGGCTTGGTGTGGCGCTGAAAGGATCAAGATGCCCAAGAGGGGGTGAATTGGGCTAATTCTAAATTTTCTTGCAATAATTAAAGCCTATGGTTAGCCCAATTAACCCCATGTGCCTAGAAAAGTGTTTCTATGAATCTAACACACAAAGGACTTGCAACCTATGTTCCAAACTTACTCTAGCATGGCAATTCTATGAATGTAACAACAAGTATGAAATTGCTCAAAGTAAATGCTCAAAGTAAATAGAGAGAGAGGAACGCGACGATGTTTTGCCGAGGTATCGGAGAGTCGCCACTCCCCACTAGTCCTCATTGGAGCACCCGCGCAAGGGTGTAGCTCTCCCTTGATCCATGCAAGGATCAAGTGCTCTCTATAGGTTGATTCTTCGACACTCCATCGCGGTGAATCACCCAAAACCGCTCACAACTTGAGTTGGGTCACCCACAAGCTCCGTCGAGTGATCACCAAGCTCCCAATCACCACCAAGCCGTCTAGGTAATGGCGATCACCAAGAGTAACAAGCACGAACTCTCACTTGACCACGCGAAGCCTAATGAGAATGGTGGATGCATACTTTGCTACTCTTGATTCACTAATGAGGCTACTCTCTTGGATTCTCAAATCTCAATCACCTCACTAGGACCTTGCTTTTCTTGGCACTCATAAATGTGTTTCTTAGCTATTGGAATGAGTAAAAGTAACTCCACACACGAGTGGAGCTTCTATTTATAAGGCAGCCTAAAAAACAAACCGTTATGTGCCTCTATGGGGTGATCGGATGCTCCGGTCATATTGACCGGATGCTCCGATCAGTTCAACCCGCACACCAGTGATTAAGTGTCGACCAGACGCTGGTAGGGTCCGATCACCACTGACCGGACGCGTCCGGTCGCATTAAACCCTCATTGGAACCTTACTGTACTCGACCGGACGCTGAACCCCTAGGGTCTGATCAATACTGACTGGTTGTGTCCTGTTGCAGAATTCCTTCTCTAGAACCTTACTGGAGTCGACCGGACGCTGGTCCTCAGCATCCGATCACTTGACCATTCAGCGTCCGGTCACACCGAACGCAATCTCCTTGGTCAAATGAACTAACTGGACCCTGCAGCCAGTGTCTGGTCCAACCAGAGCCAGCGTCCGATCAGCATTTGACCCTCCATTCACTTTCAAGTCTCGAACATATGTGAATGAAGTTTGCTCCATAGGATCATAGGGCTGTTGTGAAGCTACCTAGTGCTAGTTTTAACAAGTGTGCACCACACCTAACTCACTAGACTCATCTAGGTCAAGCTACCCATCCATACCCCCCTTAATAGTATGGCCAAAGGAAAAAAACAAAGTCCTAAACTACTCTAAGTGTCTCTCCAACTCCAATCGACACTTAGAACTAGTCATCCTTAACCTTGTCATCCATCCTTTGAATACCGAAATGATTTCCATCGTAGGGGCATAACCACCTTGATTGCCCAATCGATCTCCATTACCATGACCTAACTTAATTGCCTCTGCAAAACACACGTTAGTCATAGTAATCTTGTATTGTCATTAATCACCAAAACCCAATTAGGGGCTTAGATGCTTTCAATCTCCTCCTTTTTGGTGATTGATGATAATACCACCTCGAGTATGTGAAAGAGTGAGGTTT
Source organism: Miscanthus floridulus (assembly GCF_019320115.1). NCBI lineage: Eukaryota > Viridiplantae > Streptophyta > Magnoliopsida > Poales > Poaceae > Miscanthus > Miscanthus floridulus. The sequence continues at coordinate 12,032,020 of NC_089580.1, forward strand.
TTGACATGCTTGGTTCATATAAGCTTTTGTTAATAAGAACAAAATAGTTAGGCAAGCTTATATGACCCAAGCCAACACAATGTACTCAAAAGATATGAAATAAGCATGAGTACAAGTGATGAAGCTCATTTGCATCGAAGTAAAGCACGGAAGCAAAAGCAAATGAGCATAACACAAGTGATATGACATGTAAAGGAATTCAAAGTAGAGAGCACACATGTCAATATCACAATCACATAGATATCACTATCATATAGATATAATAGTATGCATGAAATTAAGCACACGAATGCATAATAATAATAGTGTATCACACAAATAAGACTCCAAATGTATATAATAGACTAATAGCTAACTAGGCTCCCCCTAAAAGTCACTCCCCCTGAGTCTACATACTTGAACCCTCTCCCCCTTTGGTGTCAAACACCAAAACCTAAGGGTTAGTCGATGGGGCTGCAGCGGATGAGCCGGGCGCTGAGGTACGAGGGGCAAGCTGGAACTGGGCGCCATCATCATCTGACCCTGAGCTCTGTACTGGCTGACCCTCTATGGCTAGAAGCGTTGCTGAAGAGGTCTAGGTCTAAGCTGGGGTAGGTGTTGCCTGTGATGCTGCTGGTACGTCTATCGTAGGATCTAAAGATGCGATAGAAGAAGGGAGCCTCTAAGTAGTCATAGCGATGGGAGCTGCTGTAGAAGGACCTAGGGCATACATATGTGGCAGTGTAGGCATCCCTGTTAGCTCACTAAAAGATGCTCCAAGACTCCTAGAGACTGACATGTCAGGCACAAATAGCGAGGGTGACTGATCTGGTGTGAAGCCTGTCTGAAATGGTGTGAACTACGGGGCTACCACTAGCGAGGATAACCACTGGAACACATGTACTATGGGAGAAGCAAATGGAGCTAGAGGCTATCCCTGACTCTAAAGACCACTAGGCTATACTACTAGAGTTGTCATAGTGGTAGTAGGCTAACCAATCTGGGGCAAAGGCTATGGCTGTGGGGCCCAAATGGCTGTCACTACATGTTGCATGAATCCCAAAAGCTGCTACTATATGAGTAACTACTGTTGATGCATCTGCTACTGCTGCTGGAGGACCTACTACTGTCGTTGGTACTCATCCTAACAAGCCTAAAACTGTGCAAAGTTTGCAGCGGTCTCCTGAGCCTATCTAGCCTAATCCTACTGCATCCGCTCAAGGATAGCAATCAAAGCGGGGCCTGTCTATGGGGCAAGTGGAGCTGAGCTAGAACTGCCGGCCTCTGCATCATGTCTGCATGGAGGCATTTGAGGTATAGGTAGGTAGTCATCATCTGAACTATCACTAGACTCACTCCTCTCCTCCTGAGCCTCAAGCTGCTCCTCCTTAGTAGCAGCTATGCCTCTGATCATCTCAACCTGCTGAGCTGTGGACTCTGGTACATCTGGATGATGGTGAGGCTGAGTGGGTGCTTGTGGTGTGCTATGCCTGATCCTCTGTGCCATGTTATATGCTGGAAACTCTGTGGTGGCACCTCTATACTCTACAACCATCTCTGGTGTCCTAACTTGCACAGCCTTGAGAATAAGGAATGTGATCCACTGTGCATATGGAAGCTGCCTACGACCCTTGAAGCCTTCAGCTATAGTATCCTCCATCTCTGATAGAAGGAGGTCTCAAATATCAAACACTGCCTGCTACATCAGGGCGTTGAGGAGCCAAAGCTGGAGGCAAGTCAAGCCCTCTCTATATCCCATCCTAGGAAGTAGTGTCCTCCTTATGATAGCCTCTAGCACTCTAGCTATAGGAGTAAGGTCACTGGGGTTCCTCCTCGACCCCTCACCAAAGGGCTCCTTAAAGCAATGGCGCACAAGATCTGTAGGGGACACCATACCACCATGGGGGCACCTGGGAGGCTCTTGTTGTCCATAACATACCTCATGTAACCTAACAGGCTGCTCCTGTAACCTCAGTATCTCCCTAGCCCTCTAACTCATCATCCTGTAGTCTCTGCCTCTGAATGCAAAGTGTATAAAGTTATGATGCGGGTCAATATAGAGCGAAGCATAGAACTGCCAAACCCAAGATGGTATATACAATCCTGTCCGGCCAATCAGATCTGTCAGCCCCGGTAGATATCCAAGGTAGGGGCGAGTGTGCTCTCCAGCTGCTGCGACTATAGCCTCTATGTTGCAGACTCTCTGAGATCTAAAGACTGCTCCACTGTTTAGATAGGCATTATAGAAATCCTCCTACAGTGGCATGTAGAAACCCTCTGCTGCTCTCTCATCCCTCCTGGGTGGAAACCACACATCAAACTCCACAAAGCGAAGCTGCTGAACCTACTTGGCCGTGGTGGCCCTCAAGTCAAGGTGGGTCACTAGAGGCGGACCCTGTGGTCTGGGCAGTGGATGTGATCCCCTATGCTGAGTAGCTAGCCTCGGTAAGACTAGAACACATGAACGACTAGAGCGGCGTAGCTGTGGCTAGGGTGCCTACTCGGTCTCCTCAGCCTCCTAGTCCTCCTGAGTCTGCTCTATCGACTCTACTGGTGGGGGCTACTGCTGTGACTCCTGCTGTGACTCCCCCTGAGGCTGAGGATCCACAATGGGAAGGCGTTGTCTTGTCATCATGACAGTCCTAGGTGGTCTACCATGAAGACTCTCAATATGCTCAAGTCTGCCCTACGCCTCTGGTGACAGATGATCTGCAATGACAACTCCACTGTGGGCACCTCCTCTCTCTACACACTCTGCGGCCTCTGCAACTGCTGCTCTCGCTGTCTCTGCATCAGGGAACTTGCACTTCTTTGATGCAACCTTCTTCGTCGCCTTGCCTTTAGGACCTATAGGCAAGCGAGGCGGAGGCCTCTAATCATCATCTCCTGGACCACCACCAACATTCTTGGTATGAGCCATTTGATCTGACTAGAACCACTGCCGCTGACAAGATCAACTGTCCACTGACACTTTTGAGGCTTGGCCTTGATCCATACTCGCGAGCTTGGCTCTGAGTTAGCTGTCAACTGCAACTGACACCTCAACGACACTGACTTGCTGCACGATGAAATAGAAGGATATACAAGTAAATACGATATGTCTAATAGATGCGAAACCCTATGAGAGCAAGCAATTTAGATGCGAAATAGAAGCAAGTGGCTTGCTACCTGATGAACTGGTGATCCGAGAAGAAGAGAAGCGACCCGCGGGGAACCACCGACTCGGCTAGGGTTAGAGTTCCGACTAGAAAAAGATTGGCAACACAAGCGGTGAATCGACGGCCGAGAGGATGAAGGACACGAGCTCAGCGATTGGGGCAAGTGCAATGGCAATGCTACTATGGTGGAGCTTGGCTCGGTGGAGGGCGGCGCTGGTGAGGCTTATGGAGGCTAGGGCATGGCGTGGCACTAGGAGGCGCTGGCGGTGCGGGAGCAGGCGACGGCGTGCGCATGAGCTAGCGACGGCGTGTGCGCGGGCTAGTGGCAGCGTGCGCACGGGCTGGCGGCAGCGTGCGCGCTGGCGGCTGGAGACGGCGGCTGCGGTGACTCACGGTGGCTAGGGCATGGCGAATGTGGGACTAGATAGACGGCGCATGGTTAAATAGGGTGGCCCCCCAAGCCAGAAAAGGAAACGAAGATAAGAGTCTTGATGCTGCACGAAATCTACTGACCGGACACTCTGGTGGTAGCGACCGGATGCTACCACCCAGCGTCCAGTCGATTCCAGAGAGGTCCAATTCCTCTGGAATCGTGATCGGACGCTGAGACGTCTTCTGACCGGACACTGAAAGACAGAGTTCGATCACTCCTTCGCAGTGAGTTCACCTCCTGTGAACTGACCGAATGCTGGACTGCAGAGTCCGGTGCAGCGTCCGGTCACTCTTTTCCAGCAAATCTTCAATGTTCCTTCGCGCTACCTGTTCCCAATCAAGTCCCAACTCAAATAAGATCCAAATAAACACCAATTAGGACTGATGTGAGTGACCTCTCTCAAACCCTCATATTTTTCAAAATATTTTGCCTTAGGCTATAATTCTTTTTAAGAAAATAGGCAATAAGAGGGCAAATGGAACAAAACGACAAAACAACATTCATGCATATGCAATACTTGTAAGTAAATCTAGTTGCTTGTCAAGTTTGATCCAAGGTTAAGCTTCTTCACACGCTTTATGGCGGTTATCTTAACCATGTTAGACAAGCCCTATATGCATTATGAAGCGTTAACCATGTTGTATATTACAATGCAATGCAAGGGACAACACAAGCTCAATTTTTAGTAAAGTTGCTAAAATCAAGCACATTGAGCTCATTCCGCAATCTACAAAATGTAGCCTCATCTAGCGGTTTAGTGAAGATATCCGCTAATTGAGGTTCGGTTCTTACACCTTCTAGTGATATATCATTTTAAGCAACATGATCTCTTAAAAAGTGATGGCGGATATCTATGTGCTTGGTGCGAGAGTGTTGAACCGGATTATTTGCAAGTTTTATCGCACTTTCATTGTCGCACAAAAGAGGTACCTTTTCTAGAACTACTCCATAGTCTAGCAAAGTTTATTTCATGTATAGTATTTGTGCACAACAAGCACCTGTGGCAATGTTTTCTGCTTTGGCGGTGGACAAAGCCACACTATTTTGTTTCTTGGAGGACCAAGACACAAGTGATCTACCAAGCAAATGGCACCCTCCGAATGTGCTTTTTCTATCAACTTTGCAACCGGCATAATCCAAATCGGAATAGCCAACTAATTCAAATCTAGCTCCCTTGGGATACCAAAGGCCAATGCTTGGTGTGTGCTTAAGGTACCTAAGGATTCTTTTTACGGCAATTAAATGTGTTTCCTTAGGATTAGCTTAAAATCTAGCACACATACACACACTAAACATGATGTTGGGCCTAGATGCGGTTAAATATAACAAGCTACCAATCATCAAATGGTAGAGAGTTTGATCAACCGGGTTACCTCCCTCATCTAGGTCGAGATGTCCATTGGTAGGCATTGGTGTCTTGATTGGCTTACATTCATCCATCTTGAATCTCTTGAGAAGATCTTTTGTGTATTTCTCTTGAGAGATGAAGATACCTTTTTTCATTTGCTTGACTTGAAAACTAAGAAAGAATGTAAGCTCACCAATCATTGACATCTCGAACTCCTTTGACATCAATTCACCAAATTCTTTGCATGAGTCTTCATTTGATGATCCAAAGATGATATCATCAACATGTACTTGACAAATGAAGATATGCCCATCAAGCTTCTTGGTGAATAGCGTGGTGTCAACCTTCCCAAAGGCGCTCATACCAAGCTCTTGGGGCTTGCTTAAGCTCATATAGTGCCCTGGACAACCTATAAATATGATTAGGATATCTAGGGTCTTTAAACCTAGGAGATTGATCAACATAGACTAGTTCATTAATAAAGCTATTTAAAAATGCACTTTTCACATCCATTTGATATAGTTTCATTTCATGATGTGATGCATATGCAAGTAGGATACGAATGGCTTCTAATCTTGCAACCGGTGCAAAGGTCTCTCCAAAATCCAAACCTTCAACTTGGGAAAACCCCTTTGCAACTAGTCTTGCCTTGTTCCTCACAACAACACCTTGATCATCTTGCTTGTTGCGGAACACCCATTTTGTTCCAATGACTCTTGCACCTTTTGGTCGCTCTTCAAGAGTCCAAACTTCATTGCGAGTGAAGTTGTTCAACTCTTCATGCATGGTATTGATCCAATCTGGATCTTTAAGAGCTTCTTCTATCTTGGTAGGCTCATAGCAAGAGACAAAAGAGTGATGAGCAATAAATGAAGCAAGTTTTTGAGATCGAGTCATTACATCCTTTGATTGACTCCCTATGATGAGATCTTGTGGATGATCTTGTAGGAGAGGTGTATTTCTTCTATTGACCACTTGAGGAGGAGGTTGTGGAGCATCAACATCTTGTGCTTGTACCACCATTTGCTCATGAGAGACATGAGTGTCTTCATTTTCTATTCTCCCATCTTTTTCATCATCTTGTGGTACACTTGATGAAGAGGGTGGATCTATCACTTGTACATCATCTTTAGGCTTGATGTCTCTAACCGGAATGTTCTTCATAGCCTCCCTCAATGGTTCATCACCTACATCATCAAGATTCTCATGCGCTCCTTGGGAGCCATTAGATTCATCAAATTCCATATCATATGTTTCTTCAACCAAGCCGGTGACATGATTAAATACTCTATATGCTTTGGACTTTGATAAGTAACCAACAAAAAAACCAATATCTCAACGTCTTTGGAACTTCTTTAGGTGTTGTCGCTTCTTGTAGATGTAGCATTTGCAACCAAACACCCTAAAGAAGGAGACGTCCGGCTTCTTCCCATTGAGCAACTCATAAGGTATCTTACCAAGGAACTTTTGAAGGAATAGGTGGTTGGATGCATAACATGCGGTGTTGATTGCTTCTGCCCATAGAGCTTTGGGGGTGTTGTACTCATCAAGCATTGTTCTTGCAAGAGTGATCAATGTTCGATTCTTCCTCTCAACTACACCATTTTGTTGAGGAGTATAAGTTGCGGAGACTTTATGTTTGATTCTAACTTCATCACAATAGGCTTCAATGTTTGTGTTGTCAAACTCTTTGCCATTATCACTTCTAATCTTCTTAAGCTTCACTTCAAATTCATTTTGTGCTCTCTTGGCAAACTTCTTGAAGCAAGATGCAACTTTGGATTTGTCATGAAGAAAGAATACCCATGTATACCTTGAATAGTCATCAACAATCACAAGATAATAAAGGTTTCCTCCCAAACTCTTGTATGTTGTTGGTCTAAATAAATCCATGTGAAGGAGTTCTAGCACTCTTGTGGTTGACATGAAAGCTTTGGTTGGATGAGTATTTACAACTTGCTTGCCGGCTTGACATGCACTACAAAGCTTGTCCTTCTCAAACTTCACATCCTTCAACCCTCTCACCAAATCATTCTTCATTAGCTTCTTGAGTGAACCCAAGTGCTATACCAACATGAGCAAGTCTTCTATGCCATAGCCACCCAAGTGTTGGTTTGGTGAATAGACAAGTCTTCAAGTTTGCATCTTTAGAGGTAAAGTCCACTAGATATAAGTTGTTGTATCTAAATCCTTGGAATATCACTTGACCATCATCCTTCTTGGATACAACAACCTCCTTCTTGGTAAACAAGCATTGGAAGCCAAGATCACACAATTGTCCAACGGATAGCAAGTTGAAGCTCAATGAAGCAACATATAGCACATTGGAGATAGAATGATCATTTGATATTGCCACTTTGCCCAATCCTTTAACCTTGCCCTTTGAGTTATCTCTAAATGTAATTCTCTCTTGTCCATCTACTTCTTCATCAAGTGAGGTGAACATATCATATGTTGTGTGCAACCACTATCAATAACTCAATGACTTCCACCGGTCTTGTAGTTTATCTACACACAAGAGATTCAAGCTTTAGGAACCCAAACTTGTTGAGGGCCCTTCACCTTCTCAACAAGTGACTTAGCCACCCAAATCTTCTTAGGTCTATTCTTGTTAGGGGGTCCTAAGAACATGACTTTCATCTTTCCACTAGAATCCTTTCTAAGCATATAGTGAGCATTGAAGGCAAAGGGTCTAGCATGCTTGGGCAAGGGTTGTGGCGGTGGAGTTTGGCACTCATGAGCAAAGTGGCCTTCTTATCCACACTCAAAACATCTCTTTGGCTTTGGCTTTGGCTTTGATTGTTGTTGTTGAACTTGAGCCTTCTTCTTCTCTACACTTGCCACATATCCAATGCCACTTCTATCCATCTTCATGATGGTGTTCATGAGTAGCTCACTTTAGAGATGCTTGCCTCTTGTAAACTTGCTCAATCCCATCTTGAGATGCTCTTTCTCCATCTTGAGCTTCTTATTCTCTTCCTTGAGAATATCATTGTTCTTCTCTTCCTTGAGCTTCTTGTTCTCTTCTTTGAGCTTCTCATTCTCAAGGATCAACTCTTCATCATGATCAAGAGTTTCAAGCACAATGGTGTTGTGGCTTTTCATCTCTTCAAGATCTTTCATGAGCTTTTCATTTGTATTCTTGAGCTTGACATATTCATCATAGTCATTGCACTCAACCACTTTCTTGCCTTTGCCACTAGATCCTTGCTCAATGCTCTCATCAATCAAATCATCATATGATGTAGCTATATCAATCTTGACAACATGGTTAGTAGCATCATGTGGCTCATTTGGTAAAAATTCTTGAGCAATAACAAGAGTATCATAATTGATCTTTAGAGTTGTATGTTCATCTTTTAGCTTGTTGTGGCTAGTGATGAGCTCATTGTGCACCCACTCAAGTTTATCATGTTTATCTTTAAGCCCTTTCTTAGAAGATTTGAGCTCCTTGAGTTTAGATGATATAGCATCATTTGTCTCTTTAAGCTCAACATTAGCATTTTCCAATGTATCGCATTTTGCTAAGAGTGAATCATTTTTAGCATCAAGCTTTTCATTTTTAGCTCTACTCTTTCTAATGATCTTAGTGTATTGTCCTAGTATTTTGACAAGATCATCATATGAAGGTGAATCATCATCATCGCTATCGCTATCATCATCACTAGCTTGCTCATCATCACTACTATCATCATTATTAGTTACCTTGCGTTCACCCTTGGCCATAAGGCATAGGTGTGTAGAGAATGATGGCGATGGTGGCAGTGAAGATGAAAGATCAATAGCAATGGCGGCCACCTTCTCATTTTCACTATCATCATCGGATGATCCACTAGATGAATCAATGTCCGTGAGCCAATCACCGACGATATAGGCCTTTCCACTCTTCTTCTTCTTGTGAAAGTCCCTCTTCTTGCCATCTCTCTTCTTGTATGGCTTGTTCTTCTTCTTCTCATCTTGATCTTTGTTACTTGAGTCATCTTTCTTGCCCTTGTTCTTGTTCTTGAACTTGTCTTTCTTGGGCTTGGTGCATTGATGTGCTAGATGACCAAGTTCACCATAATCGAAGCAATCCATTTTGGAGATTGGCTTTCTTCTAGAGCTTGTGAAGAACTTCTTCTTCTTGCCATCAAACTTAATGCCACTCTTGTTTAGCTTCTTTAGCATTTTGGCGGCTTTCTTCACCATGAGAGCAAGATCTTCATCTTCATCTTCTTCATCACTTGAGTTCTCATACTCAATTCTTGTTTTGCCCTTATCTTGGCTAGCTTTGAATGCTATGTCCTTCTCTTTCTTCTTGGTAGAGGATGAGCCATCTTGTGGCGTGATGTGCATATACATCTCATGAGCATTGATCTTTCCCAAGATTTGTGTCGGTGTAGCGGTGGAAAGATCACCTTGGTGTAGCACGGTCACAGTATGCCCATATTTGTTAATGGGGAGGACACTCAAGATCTTTCTCACAATATTGGATGGTTAGCCCAATTAACCCCTTGTGCCTAGAAAAGCGTTTCTATGAATCTAACGCACAAAGGACTTACAACCTATGTTCCAAACCTATTCTAGCATGGCAATTCTATGAATGTAACAACAAGTATGAAATTGCTCAAAGTAAATAGAGAGAGGAATGCGGTGATGTCTTGCCGAGGTATCGGAGAGTCGCCACTCCCCACTAGTCCTTGTTGGAGCACCCGCGCAAGGGTAAATGCTCTCTATAGGTTGATTCTTCGATACTTCGTCGTGGTGAATCACCCAAAACCGCTCACAACTTGAGTTGAGTCACCCACAAGCTCCGCCGGATGATCACCAAGCTCCCAATCACCACCAAGCCATCTAGGTGATGGCGATCACCAAGAGTAACAAGCACGAACTCTCACTTGACCACGTGAAGCCTAATGAGAATGGTGGATGCACACTTTGCTACTCTTGATTCATTAATGAGGCTACTCTCTTAGATTCTCAAATCTCAATCACCTCACTAGGACCTTGCTCTTCTTGGCACTCACAAACGTCTTTCTCAGCTGTTGGAATGAGCAAAAGTAACTCCACACACAAGTGGAGCTTCTATTTATAAGGCAGCCTAAAAAACAAACCGTTATGTGCCTCTGCGGGGTGACCGAACGCTCTGGTCATATTGACCGGACGCTCCGGTCAGTTCAACCCGCACACCAGTGATTAAGTGTTGACCGAACGCTGGCAGGGTCCGATCACCACTGACCGGACGCGTCTGGTCGCATTAAACCCTCACTGGAACCTTACTGTACTCGACCGGACGCTGAACCCCTAGGGTTCGGTTAGTACTGATCGGTCGTGTTTGGTCACAGAATTCCTTCTCTAGAACCTTACTAGAGTCGACCGAACGCTGGTCCCGGTCACTCGACCATTCAGCATCCGGTCACACCGAACGCAATCTCCTTGGTCAAATGAACTGACCGGACCCTACAGCCAGCGTCCGGTCCAACCGGAGCCAGCGTCCGGTCAGCATTTGACCTTGTCGATACGGGACCCACAGGATACCCCGCAAGGGAGAGAGAAGATCTAGTTCAACTAGGATTCTTTCCATGTAAATCTTAGTAGTAGAACTATCAAGTAATCCTACTAGGAAATCTCATTGTAAACCGACTAGGACTCTGGCCTCCTGACTATATAAAGGAGGGCAATGCTCCTGTCAAAAGAGAGAACAGAGCAGATTATAATCAATCCAACGCAAAGGCTAAGGCCGACTGGACGCAAGGTTATTACTCGATCTACGATCGAGGGCCTGAACTAGGATAAATTGGCTGTCTCTTGCGTAAACCATCGAGTTCGGCATACGCCGAAGCCCGAACATACTGCCCCGGGTACCCCCGTGGCAGGCTATCGGTGGTAAAACATCGACAGCTGGCGCGCCAGGTAGGGGCTTTCGGTGACTTTGCTTCCGAGAGCTCGATGGACCTCGACAACATAATTTTCCCAACAGGATCAACTTTCATCTTCGGCTCATGGATCTGCGAGGCAGACAACAACGGCAAGCTTCAAAGCCATCTCCTCGAAGATCCAGATCATCTAAAAGAAGTTCCTATTTCAACAACCGCAACGGATCAGCTCACCAGAAGATTCACGCAGCTCATAGTATCCGAGTCAAATCGGATTTCACGACCACTCGTATCCGATTCGAATTCAAGCTCCAAAGCGAAGTTTTATCCGAGTGCTTTCAAGAAACCGAGTTCTTTTTTGGCAAGATTCCAGAGCACAACCCAAAACAACTCGGATTACCCCTAGAATTCTCTCAAGAAGTTGAGTTCTTTTCCATTTGGGCTCGACAACATGACAAAATCCTATCAGGGACAGGTCGAAAGATTTTTCAATCCAAGATTCGGGATACCACTGACAGGAGCTCAGGAGGGTCTCGTGCTAACGATAACATCACAGGACTGTATCATCCACTGGCCGGATTCCGTTCCTGAGGGTAGCGGAACCCAACTAGTCGGTACAACAACAACAGCTATTTTACCTTACCAAGAAGGAGACTCGATCTACGACACCGAGGCATCCACTAAAGTTATCAGTGACTCCGACAACATGAAAACTAACGCCAATAACAGAACGACTCATGCATGAGAAGTGCTCATGGTTCGACGACCGTGGTCACCATTAAATCCCCCGGAAGCACCCGATGTCAGATCATCAGATGAATCAGAATCCAACATATCACCCTTTGCCCAGGGCTACGACGGAGAAATAGATAGTCAGAAACAAGCTAGAGAAAGAAAAAACAAGTTGAAGCAAGGGCGCCAACACCGTGCTAGGCAGCACAGGGAAGCTTGGATCAGATACGAGTCAGAATTGGCTAAGTACGACAAAAGAAAATCGCAATGAGAAGTCGAAGGAAGACGCACGGTGAATACGCCTTACGATAAGATTCGAGAAGCATTAGAAGAACTCGGAGCAACTTCGCATCCTGGTGAGAAGTATGAACAGCTCCAGGACTTGCTCCGATCGACAATCCCGAGAACGCATGAAGAGAAAGCTCGATCAAGACTACCCGCCAGATCAACAACCCACCGGCAAGAAGATCAAAATCAAAGGAAATCCGCTTTCGAAAGACTTAGGCCGGGTGGAAGCCATGACGGAGGAAGTAGGAAGGAACATAATCAAGGCCACCGATTTGAACAACTAAGGAAGACTAGGAGCAGGGTACCTACCCAGACAACCTCGCAAGATTGTTCCCATTAGAACAACAGTTGGCCAGAGGAAGGCGCCGAATCTGAATTCAAAGAAACCAAGGCACACGATAGGTTCCCCTGCTTCGTGAACAGGCTCGCATTGGTGCGATTACCTCACAAATTCAAACCGTCTAATCACTCCAAGTATGATGGCAAAACTGAACCAAAGCAATGGCTCAGAATATATTCACAATCAATTGAACTAGCCGGAGGAGACGACGATATCAAAACCCTTTTCTTCCCCATGGCACTAGAGGCCATGCCCCTCCAATGGTTCGATAAACTAAATCCAGGATCTATCAAAAATTGGGAGGATTTGCAAAGAGCTTTTTGTGAGAATTTCGCAGGAATCATTACACACCCAATCACTCATGCAGAACTAAAAAGACTCAAGCAAAAGGGAGGTGAAAGTCTTAGAAACTACTATCGACGATTCGGCGAACTACGAGCTCAAGTGCATGACATAACCGAACGAGAAGTAATTGAAGCTTTCTCTCATGGAATCATGGCTAGATGGCAATTTCAAGACTTCTGCAAAGAAAATCCGAGAAACAATGAAGAATTCAGACATACAGTAGAAAAGATGATTACTGCAGAAGAAAAAACACGAGAGAGGTTCCCGGACAGAAGCAACCAAGACAACCCGGACAAGCAAAATCACCGAAATAGCAGACATCAAGAAAGAAAACGTAGACCAGATAATACTGTGGCAATGGCCGACAAATCAAAGAAGTTTCCCAAACCCAGAAGATATGATGACATTGAAAACATATGTTGCCCATTGCACCCTAGTGGGAGGCACACCATCGGAAATTGCTACACTTTCAATGATCGATACACAAGAAAAGATAGTAAGGAAAACACCAAAGAGGACAATCAGAAAAGAAAAGAAGACAACCACAAGGACAAAGGATTCCAAAAACCCAGGGGAACAGTAGCAGTGATTTTCTCAGGGGCTCCAGATTGCAGAAGCAAACATCAAGAAAAACTAGCACTGCGGACCATTATGACAGCAGAACCGGCTACACCAAGATACCTCAATTGGTCATAGTATCCTATCCAATTTACCAGAGAAGACCAATGGACTAGCATGGGAAATGCAGGCCATTATCCACTGGTTCTAGATCCGACTATTGCTGGTATGACCGTCACCAAAGTACTAATCGATGGAGGAGCTGGACTTAACATCATCTTTTCAGAAACTCTAAGGAAAATGGGACTACAACTCGCCGGGATGATTACGCCAACAAGCACACCTTTTTACGAAATAGTACCCAGCAAAGCAGCCATGCCACTCGGACAAATTACTTTACCTATTACCTTTGGAACTCCTTCAAACTACCGAATAGAGTTTATCAAATTTGAAGTCGCCGACTTCGATTCATCATATCATGCAATCCTCGGACGTCCAGCACTGGCCAAATTCATGGTAATACCACATTATCCGTACTTACTGCTTAAGATGCCAGGACCCAATGGTATCCTTTCTCTTCGAAGCGATTTAAAGCGTGCTTTTGACTGCGACGTTCAGGCGATCCAAATTGCAGCTAAAGCGCAAGCCGACAATGGAAGAAAAGAAATAGCCGCAATCGCTGCAGAAACAAGCCAAGAAGAATTAGAAATACCGGCTAAAAAGCCCAGCATCATCGCACCACCAAAAGAAGCCGACGTCAAGCAAATCGACTTAGGCATAGGCGATACCTCCAAGACAGCAACTATCAGTGCTCATCTCTCGGCAAAATAGGAACTCGCGCTCACCAACTTTCTTCAGGACAACAAAGATATCTTTGCTTGGAAGCCAGCCGACATGCCAGGAGTCCCAAGGGAGTTGGCTGAGCATAGAATTGATGTTAACAAAAGCTCCAAACCTGTAAAACAACGGCTACGACGATTCTCACCCGACAAGAAGGCAGCAATTAAAAAGGAAATAACAAAACTGATGGCAGCCGGATTCATCAAGGACATCCTTCATCTAGATTGGCTAGCAAACCCGGTCCTTGTACAGAAGAAAAACACGGACGAGTGGCGTATGTGTGTCGATTACACAGATCTCAACAAACATTGCCCAAAAGATCCATTCAGGCTACCACGCATTGGCCAGATAGTTGACTCGACAGCAGGATCTGCGCTATTATCTTTTCTCGATTGCTATTCAGGATATCACCAGATCGCACTAAAAGAAGAAGACCAGAGCAAGACATCTTTCATCACCCCGTTTGGTGCCTACTGCTACAAGACCATGTCGTTTGGACTAAAGAACGCTGGCGCCACATACCAAAGAGCTATCCAGACTTGCCTTGGGAATCAAATCGGTGAAAATGTGGAGGCATACGTGGACGATGTGGTGGTGAAAACAAAGAACCCAGACACTCTAATTGAAGATTTAAAGCAAACCTTCGAAAACTTAAAGAAATGGAGATGGAAATTGAACCCAAATAAATGTGTATTTGGAGTTCCCTCAGGACAACTACTCAGATTTTTGGTCAGTCAGCACGGGATCGAAGCCAGCACTAAGCAAATTCAAGCTATAATAGAAATGGGCCCACCTAGAAGTATCAAAGATGTGTAGAAACTAATAGGATGCATGGCGGCCCTCAACCGTTTCATATCAAGACTCGGCGAAAAGGGGTTACCTTTCTTTAAACTACTAAAGAAGACAGACAAGTTTGAGTGGACAATAGAGGCCGACGAAGCTTTCAAAAAACTTAAAGAATACCTCACTTCATCGCCTATCCTGACACCTCCAAAGAAAGTCGAAGATATGATGCTATATATTGCGGCAACTCCTACCATAATCAGCACAGCAATAGTCATAGAAAGAGAAGAACAAGGGCGTGTGTATAAAGTGCAACGTCTTGTATACTACATCAGCGAAGTACTGTCAGAATCCAAAATCCGGTACCCGCATGTACAAAAACTACTCTACGCTCTACTCATTACCTCACAGAAGCTTCGCCACTATTTCGAAAGCCACAAGATTACCGTGGTGACAGATTTTCCACTCGGAGACATCCTACACAATAAAGATGCCACGGGGCACATATCCAAGTGGGCAGTTGAAATTGGAGCTCTTGACATCAATTTCACCCCACGGAAAGCAATCAAATCTCAAGCCCTCGCCAATTTCGTGGCTGAATGGACAGAGATTCAACAGCCTTTATCAGATATAATCCTTGACCACTGGAAGATGTACTTTGATGGATCACTCAAACTAGGCGGGGCCGGTGCAGGCGTTCTCCTCATTTCTCTAGAAGGAAAACAACTCAAGTACGTCCTTCAGATATTATGGCAAGCTACAAATAACGAAGCAGAATATGAAGCCCTCATCCACGGGCTACGAGTGGCGATTACCCTCGAAATAAAAAGATTACTCGTATACGGCGATTCAGCAGTGGTCATCAACCAAGTCAACAAAGATTGGGATTGCACCAAAGAAAACATGGGTGCTTATTGTGCTGAAATACGGAAACTTGAAAAACATTTCCAAGGATTAGAAATTTTACACGTCCTACGTGATTCCAACATTGCAGCAGATGTCCTTGCCAAGCTCGGATCAGACAGAGCAAAAGTTCCACCCAGCGTATTCATAGAAGAGCTATCAGTTCGCTCTATCAAACAACCCGGTGAAACAACACATGAAATTCAGGCTAAAGGCGTTCAAATCTTGATAATCAACACTTCATGGACCCAAGTTTTCATTGACTATATCAAAGAAAATAAACTTCCAGCAGATAAAGCAGAGGCCACACAAATTGTTCGCAGAAGCAAAAACTACGTTCTAGTAGGGGATAAACTCTACAGAAGAGCAGCATCATCAGGAGTACTACTAAAATGTGTCTCATTTGAAGAAGGCAAAGAAATCCTAGATGAAATACACTCAGGTTGCTATGGAAATCATGCCACTTCAAGGACACTGGTTGGCAAAGCATTTCGCACCAGATTCTACTGGCCAACCGCTTTGAAAAGACGCAGAAGAGCTTGTCAAAAAATGCAAAGGTTGCCAAATGTTTGCAAGACAAGCCCACGTACCAGCTCACAATCTTATCTGCATCCCATCCGCTTGGCCTTTTTCCTGCTGGGGGCTAGATCAAGTAGGACCCCTGAAAAAAGCAAAAGGCGGCTTCGAGTACATCTTCGTAGCAATCGACAAATTCACCAAGTGGATTGAATACAAACCACTCGCGAAGTACAGCGCAACCAAAGCAGTCGAGTTCATCCAAGACATTATGCACCGCTTCGGCATGCCCAATCGAATCATCACAGATCTAGGCTCCCCTTTCATAGCTACAGAATTCAAGGGCTGGGCACAAGACTGTGGTTTCAGTATAGACTATGCGTCTGTTGCACATCCAGAGGCCAACGGACAAGTAGAAAGGGCTAATAGACTCATACTAGCCGGATTAAAGCCAAGATTATACGAAGAACTAGTGGACTATGGGTCCAAATGGATTGAAGAATTACCGAAAGTAGTATGGGGACTACGAACTCAAATAAGTAGAGCAATAGGCTACTCACCTTTCTTCCTAGTTTACGGGTCAGAGGCCATACTGCCCGCCAACTTGATCTAGACATCCCCAAAGATAGAGCAATACGATGAAGGAGAAGCGGAACACACAAGAAGATTAGAACTCGACAGCTTAGAAGAAATCAGAGTAAACGCTACCCTCTAATCAGCCAGATACCTATAAGGTTTAAGACGGCATTACAACAAGAGTACCCAACCTCGATCACTACAAGTCGGAGACTTAGTACTAAGAAGGATACAGAAGACTGACGGACGACATAAGCTACTCAGTCCATGGGAAGGTCCCTTCATTGTCACAAAAGTCACCGGACCAGGCACATACAAGTTAATAACCGAAGATGGAAAAGAAGTCAGCAATACATGGCACATCAGCCAGCTAAGAAGATTCTATGCGTAGAAACAACTAAAAAAAACAGATATACAAGCCACAAGGGACCAACGTTCACAATCGACGAAAAGCAATACTCTTCAACAACATATGTAGTAGTTTATACTCATGATCAATAAAGATGGCATTCATCCACAGCATGTCTTGTCATGACCTTCAATGAGTTGTTTTCATGAAACAAAAAGCAAAATGGCTGAAAACATGCCTGAGCATCCTGGCCGAGAGCAAAATAGCTGAAAAAACACTTGAGCCCACCGATGAGGGTAGCTAAAAGCTAACACCCGAAACAAAAAAGCAAAATGGCTGAAAACATGCCTGAGCATCCCGGCCGAGAGCAAAATAGCTGAAAAAACGCTTGAGCCCGCCGATGAGGGTAGCTAAAAGCTAACACCTGAAACAAAAAAGCAAAATGGCTGAAAACATGCCAGAGCATCCCGACCGAGAGCAAAATAGCTGAAAAAATGCTTGAGCCCACCGATGAGGGTAGCTAAAAGCTAACACCCGAAACAAAAAAGCAAAATGGCTGAAAACATGCCTGAGCATCCCGGTCGAGAGCAAAATAGCTGAAAAAACGCTTGAGCCCGCCGATGAGGGTAGCTAAAAGCTAACACCCGAAACAAAAAAGCAAAATGGCTGAAAATATGCCTGAGCATCCCGGCAGAGAGCAAAATAGCTGAAAAAACGCTTGAGCTCGCCGATGAGGGTAGCTAAAAGCTAACACCCAAAACAAAAAGCAAAATGGCTGAGTCGACCAAAATTTAACTTCAAGAGACCCTCCAGCACTTCGTTCCAAAAAGCAAGAGGCTCGGGGGCTACATCCAGATAGGAATATTTTTTCCTCAGAAAAGCACAAGCGCCACTCAAGAAAGCACTCGGATGCCGAAGTTTGTCAAGGCAACATTCTATACCAAGTCATTTTACATAGCGCAGGCGAAAGGTTGTTAATGCAAAGATCTACATCTAACAAGCCATAGCACGGACAAAGCACTCGACGGATCACAAAGGAGGAAGAAAAGAAAAGTACTCGACAAATCGAGGGGTCTCGTCAGAATAACGCACAGAGTTGTTTTGCGGAGCAGAGATGGGAACAGGACAAAGTACTCAGCAAGTCAAGTAACTTCAACCGCACCTAGGCAAAGAATACATCAACAAAAATAAAGAATCTTCATTTAAAAAGGAGTGTAATATTACAAGGGGATGCTCAATCGAGTTAGGCATTGTCATCAGAAAGGGAAATGTCAATATTTAGACTGTCTACAACCCTACTGGCTAGACCTTCGACCTCAGACTCCATCCTCTCAACGGCGTCAAGATATTCTTGGCTTTCAGCTTCTTCTGCTATCTTGGAGAGAGGCGCCTCTAGAGCAAGGACCCGGACCTGGGCCAGTACATTCTTGGTACATACTTGGGCACACCTCTTTGCGAACTCTTGGAAACAAGTCAGAATCTGGGGAATGAACTGCGCCCAAGATTGCCCGTCATCCACTGGAGTCCGGAGGACATCGGCTACTGAATGAAAAGATTTCCACAAAACATTCCAATTCTCAGTAGCCGTCGCCAGCTTCCCGGACAAGCCTTCAATAGTTTTTTGGGCCTGCACAAGATCTCTGTCAGCTCCACGCCTAATCAGCTTAGCAAGGGCGAGTTCTTCCTCAGCATGAGTAATTACCTCCTCAGCTCTATTATGACTAGAATGGACAAGGGCCCTCATTTCATCAATGTAACGTCCCGCTCTCCGAGGCTGGGCCCGCTTATATCTGGCAGCTTCTCTAGGATATAGACTGCCCTCACAGACCAACACAGGTCTTTTCTGCGCACTTTGTCCTCACTCGTGCGCACCCGGAAAGAACTTCCCAATCGGTCACCCATCGCTCCAGGCCAAGCACGCTTAACCTCGAAGTTATTTGCAGATGGGCTTCCGGAAAAGAAGTTGCAACTTATTGGTATGAGTATTCTATTAATCCTGTTAAGCCCTGGGCCAGGATGTTATATCCTCACCCCCTTAAGAGATCGACGTCCTCGTCGATCAATCCCAAGCCAGGAGCATCCTCTCTTGGCCACGTCCGTGTGTCCAGAGCCAGCACATGTGCCATACTGTGTGACCACGCCGGATCCACACCAGCCATGCGCACCATGCCTGCGCAACTGCGACATACACGCTCGTGAAACCGCGAGAGTCGGCTCTGATACCATTCTGTAACGTCCCGCCTCTCCAAGGCCGGGCCCGCTTACATCTGGCAGCTTCTCTAGGATATAGACTGCCCTCATAGACCAACACAGGTCTTTTCTGCGCACTTTGTCCTCACTCGTGCGCACCCGGGAAGAACTTCCCGATCGGTCACCCATCGCTCCAGGCCAAGCACGCTTAACCTCGGAGTTATTTGCAGATGGGCTTCCGGAAAAGAAGTTGCAACTTATTGGTATGAGTATCCTATTAATCCTGTTAAGCCCTGGGCCAGGATGTTATAATCAATACTCTCCGAGAGCTTCTGCTTCTCAACTCGGAGAGCTAGACAGGACACCCAAGAACAAGTTAGCGGAAAAAGAAGTCAAAATACAAGAAGAAACAGGCAGAACCCGCGGCACCGTTGCATTCATTCTTCGCAGACTCCACCGCAGCATCTCTCTGTTTCTCCGTCTCCACTACCCGGACACGAAGGGCTTTCTCCTTTTGGTGCATTTGACGCTTCATCTCCAACTCAGCCCGGAGGAGGTCAAGATCAGCTTTCAGAGCGTCCACCTCCGAAGACAACTTCCTCTCATTTTCAGATGAGAAAAAGAAGCCAGAATGATCACGAGAGAAAGACTGAGCAAAAAGAGGCAAAGAGAAACAAGGCGTAAGGATAGAAGAAAAACAAGCATGCAAAAGAGGAGTGGCAGTAAAACCTACCTGGAGCTTTTCACCAAAAGAAGTCGCGAGGGTCGACAAGCTCCCCTAGGCTGCGGTCAGCTCCGATAACCAATGAGTGGCATCGAACTGTTGCACCACGTCACTGGAAAAGGAGGGGCCGCCGGAAGCAAGAGAAGGGGAAGGAGAGGCCGACTGGGGTGAAGAAGGAACGACCAAAGCAACCTCCAGGGAAGCCGGAGCCAAACCCTCAGAAGGACCCGGCGCGACGGCCACAGTTACCTCTGGAGCGACCAAGTCCGCAACTCCGCCAGGTAGCTCTGAAGCCCCCGCGGTGACTTCATCAACAGAATGTTGTGAGTCTCGAGGCTCGAAACTCATTGGCACGGCGAGAGGCAGAGAAGAAGTCGATGAAGAAATTAGAGAAGACAAAACACTGAAAAGTGATAAAAGGAAGCACCAATAAAAACCAGAGGAAGGAAGATAAAAGCCAAAAAGATAAAGCTAGAATCTACTCACCCGACTACTTTTTTCTTCGCGAAGCCAAGAGAAAGCCTCGCAGGGGGAACCACGACGGCGAAGACGTCCCCACCACCCAGCGACGGGAGTGGGACAGCCGATAACGGAGCCGCAGAAGAAGTCGGGGCTGTAGCCGTGGAAGAACTCCGCACCGGAGGAGCGGTATAGCTCGGGACAGAGGCAACCAAAGAACTCGACATCGGAGCTTCAGAAGAAGTCGGCGTGGGAGCCTCGGAAGAACTCACACCCGACCTCCGATTACTTCAAAAAGTTCAAGACTAAAATTCAAAACAAAGAGGAGAAATTCAATGCAACAAGAATATGAAAAACAACTCACTGCCGCATGATGAGGGGGACTTCATCATCCTCTTCTTCCTCAGCCAACGAAACCAGAGCACCTGCTGAAAAGGAGATGAAAAGTACTCGGTTCAAGAGAGAAACATGAAAATAAAAGAACAAAGAGTATTAAATGTGCTCACCTAAGAGCATGCTAGCAACAACTGGAGTACCTGAGGGAGTACTTGGTTTGCGAGGCTTCTTAGAGACAGGCAAGCCAGATGAAGACCCATCCATTCGCCCCCTCTTCGTGACACTGCGAGGACCGCGAGGGACTAGACGAGGAACATATTCTTCATATACATCAACAAATCTGAAAGAAACCCCAAGAAGGGCTATAAAGGTTTGAGACTTACTAATTGTAGAAGTACCAGCTAGATGATCCCCAGTCTCCGCCACGGCAGGGAGAACATCAAGGGGATCGGATCGACAAAGTTCCACCCAAGCTCCTGCGAAAAAAGATAAAACACCGAGACAAGGAAAAGCTAAGCAAGAACGGATGCAGCAAGAGTACATAAAGAACTCAAATAAAAAGATAGACAACTCACAGCTGGGGGCGGGTTGATGGCCGAGAACTCAGAGACGGCAGGAGGAATGACGCTCACTCCTTTCAGCATCTTCTGGAGGCGCTCGAGTGCCTCCTCACCGGTCAGTTCAAGAGCTGGGACCATGCGTGAAGGATCCTCGGCCCCAGAATACTCAAAGCCGAGATGCTCCCGCTGTTTCAAAGGCCGAACCCGACGACGAAGGAAGCTTGAAACAATACCAAAGCTGGTCAAACCCTGCTATTTTAGCATGCTAATCCTATCAAGGAGTGGCTGGATCACTTGAATCTCAGCAGGTGACTCAAGCTTCTTGTCCCATCGGTCATTCACCACAGGACCAGATCCGGAGTGAACGACAAGAGAAGGGATCAAATTGGCAGCGTAGAACCACTCGGCACGCCAATCTTTGATAGAATCAACCAGGTCATAATAAAAAAAACTTAATTTTGAGACCCTGGCGAAACTGAATCCCGCAACCGCCGAGGGCGCTGGTTTCTTCACGGCAGGGTTGAGGTTTCAGACGAAAGAAAAAGCGAAAAAGAGATAGAGAAGGAGGGATCCCAAGGAAGGCTTCACAAAGGTGAACAAAAACAGAAAGATGGAGAATGGCATTGGGGGTTAGATGGTTCAGACTAACCCCGAAATAACCAAGAAACTAATGAAGGAAGGCGGAAGCAGGAAGACAAAGTCCAGCGCGGACAAAGGAAACAAAAAGGACAATTTCACCAGGACCCGGAGCCGGAACCCGATGCTCGCCCGAAACTCTCCATTCAGCGATGACTTTGCTTTGGATCAAGCCATCGCTAACGAGCTCGCGCAGCTGGTCTTCGCTTGTTGTTGGAGCCGGCCAAACCTTCTGAGCTGCCCTCATGGCCACGAACTCCTGGTTTTCAATCAAAGACAGGGATGACTCCTCATCCACGAAGGTCGCCTGAGACTTGCTTGCGGTTTTCTTCTTTCCCATGAACTGGCAGAAGCAAAAAAGGCACTAAGGAAGATGAAGCTAGAATGATGGTGCTCGGGTGATGGCGACAATGACGACGGCGGATTTCTGAGAGCTAGGGTTTAAAGGCAAGAGCTGGGCAACAAGGGAAAGGAAGATAAAAGGTCTTTAAATAGATTTTTTAGTGATACAAACAGCCCACAAAGCTCGTTAAAACACAATGTGGGAACGCAACGGTCCATTTACCGACGCAGCTAAAATGACGGAGGGCACGAATCCTCACAACGGTACAAACCAACGGGCAGATTTCAGACTTATCCGTCCAACGCCACGGCAGGGTTATCAGATTGATACAAGAACAACCCGTCAAACCAAGAAGAAAGAAAGAAGAAAGAAAGGGCTACCTCACGAGGAACAAAAGAACCCGGTTATGTAAGAAAGAACTCGGTAGTCTCACGAACGACAGGGATCACAACAGAAAAGTCAAAGACAACTCAGAAGACAAGATTCGTTACATTACAAGCGACTTCAAAAATAGAAGATTACAAATCTTACAAGACCCAACGAACTCGGCACCACGAAAAGCAAAGTAGCAAAGAGGAACACAGACACGACTAGGCTCTGGAACGACTACGTGTCCCAAATTGCTACTCGGAAGGACAAACCGCCATCAGTTACACTGTTTTCTTCAAAGGACGGACGCAGTGCATCCAAGGCGGAAATCGACAGCACGGTAGGGCAACATGGAGCATAGAAGGCCGGCAGGCATCTATCTACCCAAGACCGATGTGATGCTGGATATGGTGTTGATCTGCACCAGACGGTCTCAAGACAGACGACGAGGATCAACCTAGAACTGCCGGATGAAGGAACGAAGCCCACATCACAAGACTTCCTCCAACTACCACCACGTACATCCTGGCACAATGCTGTCGCGGGATTAGCCTACCTCTAATCCCTATCACAAGACTTCCTCTAGCTATGACAAGACACATAGGAACTACAAAACATGCCTGGGGGCTGCTCTACTTCACAAACTACCATGTTCATGACCACCAAGGTTTCAACAGAATATCCAATGAATGAAAACAAGCACTCCGGGATAGTATTTATAGACCAAAGGATCGGCGCACATGGACTAGGAGTACCAACGAAATAAGCCTAACAAAGGACACAGTGAAAAGACAGGACTCAATAATAGATGACTCAGGCGAGAGGAAGCAGTACTCGAAGACGGGCATATTCGGAAGAATATACCAGCATAGTACAACCCGTGAACAAAAGGCATTTACACTCAACCACCACCATACAACTACATCTAGCAACAGCAGACCATCAAAGAATACGCCAGGACCTCACATCTGATTTCTTCCTGAACAAAACAACACGGATATACGCTCGGAGGCTCGACCAGCACCATAGCCTAATCAACACTAAGCTAGGGAACCCAGTTTTCATTTCAACTACTTCCGGAGGCTCAGAACCAAAGACAAAGGACCAAGAATACAAGAAACTCAAGACTACAACGATGATGATACATCAAGACTCTTCATCCGACTTCTTTTCTAAAGAGAAGAACTCAGAGAAAGCGCGGAGCTGCGGGATAAACCCAAAAGCACGAGGCTCGTACACTCAGTGAGTGCAATTTCACCAAAAAGGAACCCGGACATAAGCTCAGAGGCTGCATGCCGCAAAACTACTTGGATGATGGTTTAATCCAAGACTAAAAGGCCGCTTCGGAAGGATGCCGCGAGACTACTCGGACGATGGTTTAATCCAAGTCTTGGGGACTACTTCAGAACACAAATTTTCAAACAACATAAAGGATCAAGACCCTCCAACTTTTTGTTCCAAATAGCAAGAGGCTCGGGGGCTACACTCAGTGAGTGCACTTTTTCTTCGAAAAAGCGCACGTCACCAAAAGACTTCCTCAACACAGACCATTTCAAGACATTACAACAAAAAGAACCCGGAACGAGCCATATTCGAGTTCTTTTTTATAAAACTTCAACGAACAATCGGAACAACTTCAAGATAAGATCCTCCAGCTCCTTGTTCCAAATAGCAAGAGGCTCGGGGGCTACAACCAGATGGATGTATTTTTTCTTTAGAAAAGCACTCACCACTCAAAGATCCTAAGAAGCGCTACAAGGTTTCACTCCAGAAAGCACTCGGATGACATCTTATTCCTACTCAACAAGACTTGAAGGGGCAGAGCGAGACTTTCAGAGCTCAACCATGAAGTGCTCGGGGGCTTGTCGATACGGGACCCATAGGATACCCCGCAAGGGAGAGAGAAGATCTAGTTCAACTAGGATTCTTCCCATGTAAATCTTAGTAGTAGAACTATCAAGTAATCCTACTAGGAAATCTCATTGTAAACCGACTAGGACTCTGGCCTCCTGACTATATAAATGAGGGCAATGCTCCTGTCAAAAGAGAGAACAGAGCAGATCATAATCAATCCAACGCAAAGGCTAAGGCCGACTGGACGTAAGGTTATTACTCGATCTACGATCGAGGGCCTGAACCAGGATAAATCGGCTGTCTCTTGCGTAAACCATCGAGTTCGACATACGCCGAAGCCCGAACATACTGCCCCGGGTACCCCCGTGGCAGGCTATCGGTGGTAAAACATCGACAGACCCTCCATTCACTTCCAACTCTTGAACATATGTGAATGAAGTTTGCTCTATAGGATCATACGGCTGTTGTGGAGCTACCTAGTGCTAGTTTTAACAAGTGTGCACCACACCTAACTCACTAGACTCATCTAGGTCAAGCTACCCATCCATACCCCCCTTAATAGTACGGCTAAAGGAAAAAACAAAGTCCTAAACTACTCTAAGTGTCTCTCCAACTCCAATCGACACTTAGAACTAGTCATCCTTAACCTTATCGTCCATCCTTTGAAAACCGAAACAATTTCCATCGTTGGGGCATGACCACCTTGATTGCCCAATCGATCTCCATTACCATGACCTAACTTAATTGCCTCTGCAAAACACACGTTAGTCATAGTAATCTTGTATTGTCATTAATCACCGAAACCCAATTAGGGGCCTAGATGCTTTTAGGCACAATTACTAATTGGGAGAGGACGGTTGCACAACGGTGATGGCTCCACATGCGTGTATGAGTCTGGCACGATGACGTGCGACCGCAGCGCCATGACTCGGAAGGCGGCGGCGGCTCGGTACATGCGACTGCAGCGCCATGACCGCAGGGGCTAACGCCGGTCCGGGGAGGCAGTAGCGTGGCGATGCACAAACATAGACATGATGGCAAAGGCAAATGGGCAGGCTTACGTGTGTGCGGCTACGAAGGGTTAATGGCAGTAGTGGCCGTGCGAGCGGTGGTCAGAGCATAGCGCGATCGAGGGCATAGCTCGACACGACGGCGAGCAGCGTGGCTCAAGCGAACGCGGCGGCGATAGAGCATCTAGGCTCGCTGGGCCCTGGCATGCATGTGTGCATGCGGGTTGTGTGCCAGAGCATGGTAGCAGGTGGCCAGAGCCAGTAGCATGGAGACATGTGTGTGTCGACGAAATATGGTCGGCAGTCTACCTAGGGGTATGCCCAAGGTAGTAGATTGTCGGCAGACAGATGCACAAGCCACAAACAAGACAATGACGCAAGACAGACATGAGGTTTTATCCAGGTTCGGCCACCAAGAAGGCGTAATACCTACGTCCTACGTCTGATTGTATTGTTGTATGTCAATGAGAGATGTTTTTTAGAGGGGTCCCTTGCCTGCCTTATATAGTCCGAGGGGCAAGGTTACAGATCTAGAAACTAATCCTAGCCAGTTACAATTGCCATATATGGCCAGATAAGGATTCCTATTCTAACCGACCAGGATCTTACTTGACCGCCAAATCTACCTTGACTCCTTGCGCGGGACTCCAAACAGGTTGGTCGGGCCGCGCATCGTCTTTTGGTGGACCGGACCCACTGATCCGGGCTAGCCCAAGCCTAGTCGTAAGGGTATAGGGGTTAATACCCCCACAGCTAGTCCCCGAGCACCTTGTATTATGCTGCGACACGCCATTTGAACCTTCTCCGACAAGTAAGGCTTGAGTCCTTGATATCTCTAACCACCATCGTCGCCGAAGAAGTAGGTTGTCCGAAGAATGTATGGTGCTCTTAAGAAAAAGGAAAAAGAATTCCATCCTGTGAAGTGTGCCCACTTGTATTTCTGAAAAGAAATGTAAGTGAATCTTGAAGCGTAGCATCCTTGATCATCAGAGGCGTAGGGGTCAAAAAACAAACACATTCACCGCAAGGTGAAGTGTGCCCACTTAGTCCCCGAGCCTAGTAGTAGGTGTCGTAGGCACGTGGTGCTAAGGTCTAAAAAGAATTCCCAGTTAAGTTGAGAACCCAATTGTCGTACAGGCAATACGAGATGCACCGGTAGGTGCATCGTACCGATGTAGTCCCCGGGCTTGCTGAAAGGCAAAGTATGAGCCTTGTAGCAAGGTCTAAATAAATGTCTCTCAACTGTATGTGAGTACAAATCACATGTAGCCGAGGAGAATGATCTTCGATTAGTGGTTGGGACAGTTCCCGAGCACGGCAGTAATCTTTACAATCAGTCAAAGCATAGGGGTCGATTAAATAAACACATTCGCCGCAAGGTGAAGTGTGCCCACTTAGTCCCCGAGCCTGGTAATAGGTGACATAGGCACGTCGTGCCAGGGTGTAAAAAAGAATTTCCACTGAAGTTAAGAATCCAATCGTCGTGCAGGCAATACGAGATGCACCGGCAGGTGCATCGTACCGATGTAGTCCCCGAGCTTGCTGGAAGGCGAAGTATGAGCCTTGTAGCAAGGTCTAAATAAATGTCTCTCAACTGTATGTGAGTACAAATCAGATGTAGCCGAGGAGAGCGATCTCCAAGCAGTGGTCAGAGCAGTCCCCGAGCACGGCATTGGTCGGAGCAGTCCCCAAGCACGGCAGTGGTCGGAGCAGTCCCCGAGCACGGCAGTGGTCGGAGCAGTCCCCGAGCACGGCAGTGGTCCGAGCAACCCCCGAGCACGGCAGTGATCTGGGCAGTCCCCGAGCGTTGTAGTGGTCGGTGCAGTCCTCGAGCATGGCTGTGGTCCGGTCCATCCTTGATCACAAGATATGCAGCAAAAAAACGAACGCCTCTTGTACTATTATTTGGTGTATTTATTTATCTCCTTACTCTGTCAAGTCCAATCTGACACGTCTAGTCAAAAAAGCAGACAGGTATAGAACGTCACACTGTCTTCTTGCTCTTTTTGGCAAACAGTCGCTTGGCACCTATAAGGAGGTGTGTTAGTGTGGGCCCTATCACACTATCAACGAAGAGGCGCGTACACTGGTAACGAAGGGGCGCATTTATTGGCGTAGATCTCGAGGTTGTGAAAACAACCATCTACGGCGCATGCGCACGCTTCCCAATAATCTCGGGCGGACAAAACGACGGAGCTCTTGGTTATTTATAATATAGAACTGGTAAGTTTACTTTTTACCGATCCCCATTATCATTCGCCGTTGCAGCCTTCTTCTTCTTCTTGCTGAACCCTACACCTCCGAAATCATCACCAATCCCCCCTCCACCGCATCCACCACTTTAGCAAGGATAGATTAATGGCGAAGAAAGACGCCCAGAAGAAAACCGGAGTCATGGCGAAGGAGTGGTGGAAGTCAAGGAGCAACGAGCAGACCATCGAAGACCTCATCGCCATGGGAGTGCTCCACAACAAAGCTCTCGCGGGATGGCATGCACCGGAAGGAGAAAACTATCCCGATCCACAACCAGGTGAGATTGTGGTTTTCGAGGATTTCTTCAAGCGGGGTTTTGGGGTTCTAGTGCACCCTTTCCTTCAGGGGCTCTGTTTGTACTACGAGATTGGGATTTGCAATCTGCATCCCAACTCGATTCTTCTTGTCTCCACCTTCATCCATCTTTGCGAAGCCTATGGTGGCTTCCAGCCCCATTTCGACCTCTTTCACCATCTATTTTGTCTGTGGAAGAAAGGGAGCGGCGGCTCAAAGATAGCCAGAGACGTATACCTCAATCTGCGTGACGGGATGAAGACCCAGTACTTGCACTACCCTTGGAACACATCACTAGATGAATGGTACAAGAAGTGGTTCTACATCCGTGAAGAGCCGAACATGATCACCCTGTGCGACGTGGGGCTGATTCCGGAGAAGAAGAACAGCTGGTCGGAGAAGCCCGAGCACTTGGAACAGATCGCAGAACTGCTTGGGATGATCCCATGGGGGAAGCTAGACGGTCCAAGCATGGTTGGGAACTTCATCAGTCGAAGGATCCAGCCCTGCTAGAAGAGGGTACATCCTGGCTACGAATACTAGGGGAGCGCAGATCCAACGAGGACCAGAAAAGAGGCGCTTGACAAGATCGAAGTTAAGGCTAGGATTGGGGAGCTATTCAACCTAGCCGATCCCAATTATGTCAGGTTAAGCGACATTGAGCATGCCTTCAAGCTGGCCCGACCTCCCCCAAAGGTAAATTATGCTTCCTTATAGCTATAGAGTTATGTTGGAACAAAAATTGACTGTGTTGTCGTCCTTATGTTTCCTAGAGTAATGGTCGTGATAGGGCAGCAGTGTTTGTGTCTCCACCCCCTGGTGTGGATTGGCCACAAGTTGCTGGCCCAACCGCCCAGACCAGTGCTAGGGCCGAAGACATCGACTGGGCCGTACTCGGGGTTGGAGAGGAGGCAACGGCCAGGGCTGTTGGCAAGCAGCCAGCGGCCAACAAACATCATCAGGCCATCTTCCCTCTTTCAGATAATGAAACAGAGGATGCGGACATCTTTCGACTCGTCCCTCGAAAAAGGAGGAGACAAATGGAGTCGATGGAGCAGGGTGGCTGCTCTGTGCCAGCAAGGATCGCATCACCGACCACTGCAACACAGAGGATAAGCGGAGAAGGGGTCGAGCACCAAACCCCGGCGCCGATACCAGTCGTGGAAAAAGACCCGATGGAACCCGCCGAGCACGTGGAGCAAGCACGGTCGAAGAGACGCACCTTCGCCACGTCATTCTGTGCTTCCAAGCTATAAGTATTTGTAACCTTGATATAAGCTTACAATTTGTATTGAATACCATTGTCTTCTGAACTTATCTCTGGTATATTATGTCGGCGTCCACCGAAAATCCCGACCAGCTAGCCGGGTGCAGCACGACTTCGCCAGCAAAGGTGGAAAAAACTGCCCAGCAGCCAGCTATGGAAGAACCTGTGCAAGAAAATCCACCAGAACCTCAGCAGACGAGCGGCCAGACGACAGTCCCCGAGCAGCTGGTCAAGAAGAGAGTCGAGCCAAGTAGAAATGCTCTGAGCACTAACCCTGCTGAGGGGGATACTTCAGCGCCAAGGGGACCAGACCAAGCCGAGGAGCAACAGTCGAAGGTGGCACAGAGCACGCTTGCTGATGCCATGGCTCGTGGTAAAGCCATAGTGGTCGCAGAGACTACAAACTCTAGACCAGTGCCGCCTCCTGAATAAGAGGCTAAAGAGGACGAAGTAGAAGAGGTCCTAGGCCATCCCTAAGACAAACAACAACATGTATATGTGTTGCGCTGGTGGAACGACGAGTGGGTTATGCATGAGGAAATCCCAGAGGTCGAAGAGACCCTAAAAGTTGAACGAGCGGCAAAACGTCTGGTGACAGAAGTCTAGTTATGTTTGGCTTGACCACTTGATCCTGCTATTTAGTTGAACTGTCTGACTTAGCTTGTTTATGTGCAGGACTTGATGAAGACCGCAAAGTACCAAAAGAGGTGCTTCGACCAGATTGAGGGAATCACGGCGAACAATAGAGAACTGGCGGCCGAGGTGGAACGCTTGTGCCGCCAACTTGAAGCCGCCGACCAGGAGAGGATGGAACAAGATGCAAAAAACTAGAACCTGGTCGTTCAGCTTAGTAACAAAGAGCAGGAAAAAACAAGTAAGTTATCATTTTATCACAGCAAGTGCATGACACGTGTTATTGCATTGTTGGTAGTGATAGCTGTAGTGCAGGCTTAGAAGCCGAAGTAACCCACCTCCAAGAGGAGAATGGCCGTGTGATCGCAGAGTGTGGTCGCCTAAAGGAGGACAATGAGAAACTGGCGCGTGACCAATCTCAACTCCAGGACCGCACAACTAAGATGAAGGAGGAATTGAAAAGTAAGTGTTCCAAACCACCTTGCTCATTCTATTGCCCACCTTATCCTGTCATGCCGTTATATTTTGATGTCTTGTATGGTTTGTAGTTTTAAAAGTAAATGCCAAGAAACACCTGGAGGCCATGATGAAAGATCATGATGACTGGAAGGCGCGATGCCTAGAGACCACCGAGGATCGAGATACATGGAAGAACCGGTGCCAAGAGGTGGCAACTGGCATTTTACCCGTCCTCAACCTTATCAACCTGGCACTCACAGAGCAAGTGCCAAGGACGCCACAGCCTGGACTAGTCGAGAGATGCCGAAAGGCATGGGAATGGTTTCAAGAGTTTGTGAAGGAGGCGGGTGAGTACACAGGTGCACATGTGCTAAGCATGGTGCGTGCCCACTACCCCCTGATCGATCTCAAGCACCTGAAGGCTCGGTACCCGAAGGAGGTAGACCCAGACAAGGCTGAAGAGCTTCGGATGGCCCAGCTGGACCTATCGTTAAAGATAATTAGCAACATTAACCTGTGTGGAGGTGGGACAACACCAGTACAGGGTACGCCATCGACAAGTCAGCTAGAAACGCCATCAGTTGCAAGCCAACCGATGAAGCCTGCGGTCTCGACCAGCCAGGCATCGGCGGGGCCATCCTCTTCAGCTCGACCAGCACAAGAGTCCCCGAGACTCAAGTAGGATATCAGAAACAGCGAGCAGTAGGTGTCGCGTGCCCCGACCAGCCAATGGAATAGGCTTAGAGCTATAGAAGAAGGACATAGTTGTGTTATTGTAAACTTGGGCCTCATCAGGCAAGCTTGTAATAACGTAACTGTATATTATCATAAGCTTGTTTGCTTTGTATAAAATGTATTTAAGCTTGAAACTCATGTTGGTGTAACTAAGTTAGAACATGTTAACGTTCTGTTTAGTTGTACCATTTTACTCGACACGTCATCCCGAAAAGTTTGTGTGGCCCTAGTTTGCTATGTGGTCGGAGTGTGAGGTGCGTGATTTGTGCACACATAGACGCGGACAAGTCAAACCAGGGGGGACCTACCGATCACCCGCAACGTAGAGAGCGGATCCCATGCACGTGTTGGGAGGAATCGGAGACAGGGCCTGCTCTGAAAACCGTAGAAGGAATGGTGGTCGGCCTTTACTGGCTAAGTTAGAATAACCATAAAATTCGAAGTGACACATTAGAGTGGTCAAAGAAATCATAATAGCTTTATTGAAGTAAATCAAAAATACAAAAGGAGTACATATCTCAGTGGTTAAGCATAGAAACGTCTAAGCTTGTCGATGTGCCACGAGTTTGGTATGTTCATACCATCCAGGTGAGCTAACCTATAAGACGTTGGTCGTGTGACTTCCTTGATCATGAAGGGCCCCTCCCATGGGGTTGTGAGTTTATGGACACCAGCCTGGTTCGTCTTCCACTTCAGGACCAGGTCCCCAACCATGAAGAATCGCTCTTTAACATTCTTGTTGTAGTACCAGCACAAAACAGCAAGGTATTTGGTTGTACGTACACAAGAATCGAGCCGCTTCTCTTCTGCACTATTCACTTCTAGCTCCCATACTTCATTGACCCTACCTTCGTCGAAGTTCTCTACCCGTGTTGATCTGAAAGCTATATCTGCTGGGAGGACTACCTCAGTGCCGTAAATCATAAAGTATGGTGAGACGCTGGTGTTACGATTGGGCTAAGTTCTAAGGCCCTAGACCACAGCTGGTAACTCTTTGAGCCATCTTCTGAGAGCTTTGTCATTTTCTCTATACATCCTCTTCTTCAATGCATCCAAGATCATGCCATTTGCCTGCTCGACTTGTCCATTAGCTCTAGGGTGCGCCACCGAGACGTATTTTACTACTATGCTCCTTTCATCGTAGAAGTCCCAAAAAGCGTTCTTGGTGAACTGAGTGCCCAGATCAGTGATGATGCTATTGGGTATGCCAAAACGGTGGATGACCTGGTCGAGGAACATGACAGCCTTTTCTGAGGATGCCTGTACCAGAGGCATGTATTCTATCCACTTAGAAAATTTGTCGATCAGCACGAAGACGCATGTAAATTTCCCAGGAGCCAGTTTGAAGGGCCCAATCATATCCAGTCCCCAGCATGTGAAGGGCCAAGAGGCTGGTATTGTCTGGATCTCATGTGCTGGTACGTGGATTCTCTTGGCGAAGAACTGGCAACCCTCACAGTGGCGGACTAGCTTCTCTGCGTTGGCTACTGCTGGTGGCCAATAGAACCCTGCTCGAAAAGCCTTACCGACCAATGCTCTTGAGGCCACATGGTTGCCGCAAGAACTAGAGTGGATTTGGTCTAGGAGACATTCGCCATCCTCCTAGGTTATACACTTCATCAAGATTTCTTCCTTTGCGTTTTTGCACCATAACTTGCCACCAACGAGCAGGTACTGCTTACTACGACGCATCAGGCGCTCGTTTTCTGTCCGATCAGTGTAGCCGCTGCCATCTGTTAAGTACTTGATGAAAGGTATTCTCCAGTCGGGCTCATGAATGGTCGGAGGCATTTCGGTGGTGCTTGACGCCAGAACCGTAGCCACCAATTGCTGGTCTAGAGGCTTGTCTGCCGTGGAATCTTCCTCTTCGATGGAAGGTGTGAGCAGGTCTTGGACGAATACGCCATGTGGGATTTTGGCTTGGGATGATCCTAACTTTGACAGCGCATCCGCTGCTTGATTCTTGTCCCGGACCATGTGTATGTACTCGATGCCATAGACCTGCCTTCTAGCTTTCTGATAGATTTGCAGTATGCATCCATCTTTTCACTGGTCGTGTCCTAGTCCTTGTTGAGTTGGTTGATGACCAGAGCTGAGTCTCCATAGACGTAGAGATGTTTAACACCAAGCTCAACCACAATGCGCAAACCATGCAGGCATGCCTCGTACTCGGTGGCATTATTAGATGCTGGGAAATAAATCCTGAGAACGTACCGAAGCTGCTCCTTGGATGGTGACATGAAAAGGACTCCTGCTCCCACACCGTCAATGTTGAGAGAGCCATCGAAGTACATCGTCCAATACTCATTGGATCTCGGAGAGGCAGGCGTGCTTAAGTCTATCCACTCGATGATGAAATCGACGAGTGCCTGAGACTTGATTGTAGTACGGTTTGCAAATTCTAAGAAGAAGGGGCATAGCTCCATTGCCCATTTAACGATGCACCCATTCGCATCCTTGTTGCTAATGATGTCTCGCAGAGGGTACTCAGTCATGACCACCACATGATATCCATCGAAGTAGTGTTTCAACTTTCGGGATGTTATCAGTATGGCGTAGATCAACTTCTGAATCTGTGGGTACCTGGTCTTGGACTCATTGAGTACTTCACTGATGAAATAGATTGGTCGCTGTACCTTATAGATGTGGTCGGGCTCGTCGCGCTCGACCACCATGGTCGTGGAGACCACTTGATTAGTACCCGCAATGTAAATCAGGAGTGTTTCATCTTCTCTGGGAGCAGTGAGGACCGGAGGTGACGTAAGGTATTCTTTTAGCTATGTGAAGGCAGTGTCTGCTTCATCTGACCACTCAAACTTTTCGGATGCTTTGAGCAGTTTAAAGAACGGTAATCCTTTTTCGCCTAATCTTGATATGAAACGGCTGAGGGCGGCCATACATCTGGTAAGCTTCTGAACATCCTTCACCTTTTTGGGCAACTTCATGTCCAAGACAGCTTTGACTTTCTCCGGGTTAGGGCGTATGCCGTCGTGACTGACGATGTTGCCAAGTAGTATGCCAGAAGGAACACCAAAGATGCACTTTCTTGGGTTTAATTTCCACTGGAATGTGTTAAGGGCTGTAAAGGTGCGTTCTAGGTTGTCAACAAGGGTATGTGCTTCCTTGGTTTTGACAACTATATCATCAACATAAGCCTCGACGAGGCCGTCTTTTATCTCGTCATTGAGGCAGGCCTGTATAGCGCGTTGGTAGGTAGCCCCGGTGTTCTTGAGCCCAAATGACATGGTCATGTAGCAGTAGGCGCCAAAAGGCATGATAAAAGATGTCTTGATCTGGTCGTCCTTTTTGAGAGCGCTCTGGTGATAACCAGAGTAGCAATCGAGAAAGGAAAGTAGCTCGCAACCAGCGATTGAATCTATGACCTCGTCTATGTGAGGTAAGCCAAAGGGGTCCTTAGGGCAGTGTTTGTTGGGATTAGTGTAATCAACGCATATTCTCCATTCATTATTCTTTTTGCGTACAAGAATCGGGTTGGCTAACCACTCCGGATGATACACTTCTTTGATAAATCCGACTGCCAAAAGCCATGTGACTTCTACCCTAATCGCCTCCTTTTTGTCGTGAGCAAACTGTCGTAGCTTCTGCTTGATAGGTTTGGCCTTGCCGTTGACATTCAAGGAGTGCTCGATCAAGTTCCGAGGTACACCGGGCATGTTAGCAGGTTTCCATGCGAACACATCCACGTTGCTCCTCAAGAACCTGACGAGCGCGTCTTCCTATTTGGGATCTAGGTTGGCTTTGATAAGGGCCATTCTGCTGGGATCACCGTCGACCAGCCGGATCTCCTTGTGCTCCTTGGACTTGATGTTCTTGCGTGGAGCCTTGAGCTCTAGGATCTCTAGGTGGTCGGCCAAGGTCTTCTTGGCATCGATCATGGTCTCGGCCATGCAAATAGAGAGGCTGTGAGCCTCTGCTATTTTGAAACTATTGTCCTCGTAGGTATAAGCTGCGTACATGTTGCCTCGGAGGGTTAGAACTCCTTTCTCGGTGGGCATCTTGAGCACTAGATACCTGTAATAAGGTATGGCCATGAACTTGGTGAGCGATGGTCGACCAAGAATAGCATGGTAGGTGCTGTCGAAGTCAGCAACCACGAAGTTGACGTAGTCAGTGCGGAAGTGGTCTAGAGTCCCAAATTGCACAGGTAACGTGATCTGCTCAAGAGGTGTAGAGCTCTGTCCGGGGAGAACACCCCAGAACTATGCCTCGTACAGCTTGAGGTCCGCTTGGGCTATTTTCAGGGCATGCAGACCGTTCTTGAATAGTATGTCGATGGAGCTGCCGCCGTCGATCAGTACTCTGTCGAACTAAACCTTGTTGATACAAGGATCAAGGACCAGGGGAAAATGTCCTGGCTCAGGTATTGTGGCCCATTGGTCCTTTCTGCTGAAGGAGATTTTGCGGTGAGACCACAGAGGGAGCCGCGGATCGGTGAGGAGGTTGTCGGTGTTGGCCACGTTCAAGCAAGCGTGGGCGAGTAGCTTGCGTTCTCATTTGGTCTCGATGGACACTTTGTCGCCGATGATGGTGTGCATGCGATCAGTTGGCTTGACGTACTTGTGACGAGGATCTACGTCTTCATCATCGTTCTCCTCGTTGTGCTGTTCCCCTGCGTCGTTAGGCTTGTCGGACGTATCCGGAGCCTGTTGACGCAAGTAGATGGACTTGAGAATGCGGCAATTCTCCATGGTATGGTTTGACTTAGGATGGAGCTGGCAGGGCCCTTTCAATGCTTTGGCATAGTCGTCTTCGTAGTTATAATGTTCGCCACCTTTTTTAATGGTGTTGACCTCGCCGTCGTCTTCCCGAGGACGCTTGCCCCTGTAATTGTCACGGCGATTACGCCGCTGATTATGTTGGTCACGGTGGTCACGGGAGTCGTTGCGCTGGTTGCGGCGGTCAAAATTGTCATTCCAACCATGGCTGCCGCGGTAGTCGTCGCGGTGTGGGGGGTGGTCGGAGCGTGGAACCCTTGCTGCTTCTTCGATAATTATCTTTTTAGCGTCGTTGGCATCTGCATATTTCTTAGCGGTGGCCAGGAGCGTTGTAACCGATTCGGGCCTCTTGCGCAGGAGCTTGTCCCTTAGGGCGTCGTGGAAGCGGAGGCCGGTGATGAAAGCCTTAATTGCCTTGTTGTCGGAGATTGACGGGACCTTGATGCGCATCTCTGAGAAACGCCAGACATACTCACGCAGTGGCTCATCTTTCCGATCTCGAATCCATTGCAGATCGTATTTGTTTCCTGGTTGCTCGCAAGTTGTAATGAAATTGTCAATGAAAGCCTGCTTGAGCTCTTGCCAAGAATCAAAGTAGTTCACCGGCAAGCTGACCAGCCATTGGTGACCTGCATGGCCAACAGTGACTGGGAAATAGTTAGACATGATGTGCTCGTCAGCCATCGCTGATCTGCATGCAGTTTCGTAGAGCATGACCCATAATTTGGGGTTCTCCTTGCCGTCATACTTCTGAAGTTTCTCAAGCTTGAAGTTCTTGGGCCATATGACTTGGCGAAGGTGCGGAGTAAACTACTTCAGACCCAGCGGGCCATGGGCAGTGTCATATTCCATATGGTGATAACTTCCGTGGGATGCTCGATCGTTGGCTCTCTAGTTGATGCGATCGCGCAAATCGCGTTCCCCGAGGTAGCGGCGGAGATCGTTATTGCCGTCACGGCGATCCCGGTTGCCATCCTGATTAACCCTGTGACCGTGGCGATTATCGTGGTTATCTCGGCGGTTGTCATCCCGAATGTCACGGTGGTTGTCCTCCCGATGGTGGTTGTCGTCCCGACCACCATCATGACCGCCATTTCCACCTTGACGGTTGTCTGATGGGTCATTGTTGCACGAGCCACGTTGGTTGAGTGGCTATGAGCGACTTGAGTATTGGTCGCTGTGGCTTGATTCAACTGAAATGGATGGAGCCCGGGCTTGATTCACCATCTCTATGGTCTGAGCCATAGCAGCCGTCAGATAAGCTTGTATATCATCGTGAACTGCCTGGGTTTTCAGGGTGTTGGGTAGCCATTGCATTGTCGCCATGGCGATAGCTACGTTGGCGCTTGGAGTCCTAAAGACCTGTTTGTCCCCCACCCTATCGAAAGCATTGTTGAGGTCGCGTGGTTGGACCCTTATGCGTCGTGCCTCCTCTTCTGCTTCAGCTTTGATTTGCTAGCGATTAAACCGGTCAATATTGCGTGCCTCGCATGCAATCCTTTCTTGTTCTGTTTCGCCAACTGCTGGTGGTTCATCATTGCTGACAACGTTGATCAAACCCCCTCGCCTTGGTGGGAAAGACGGGAATTGTGGGAAACCCGGGGCGTGGTCTGGTATATCCAGATCGTATTCGATGCCTTCATCATCGTGATGCTGGAGCTCGATGTGGATGGAGGCATTAGACGCGATGCCAGACGAGGAGCTAGAGTCACCCTCTTGGACCATGTGGACGGATCCTTCTTGATAATCCTCAATCCGGATCATGTTGATGAAGTTGCTTGGCCTCAGCCGAGGCTGATGTACAAAACCAAGATCCGAGCAACGTTGTACGTTATACGTGTAGTTGGAGGCAGCATTTTGTAGGCCATAGGGCTAGGCCTGGTAGTTCTCCATCGAGGCTTTGTACTCGGAGAGCCGGAGACCCGTCGCGGGGGCTGGCCGGTGACGAGCAGAGCGCCCTTCAGGAGTAGACATGACCACGAGATCTGTACCAAGTCATGCAGGACGACTGGCCCGAGCTGGTCGGGTAGATCTGTTGTGGGGTGCGGTTACCTGCTCATTAGGTTGACTTTGAATCGTACTTACCAGAGCTAGGGTTTCAGCGAGTTTGGTGCCGACCCGATCAATGGAGTCGAGCAGGTTAGTGTTGTCGATCTGCTTCCCTTTGTAGCGAGGAAGCAGATGATGGGTTGTCGGCATGGCTGAAGGTGATGCGGGCGTGGTCGGAGCTAGATGTACCATGGTCGGAGCCATATCCGTCGTGGTCGGAGCCGTATCCACCGTGGTTGGAGCCGTAGCCGATGCAGGTGAAGCAGTGGTCGGTGCAGACTGAATCCACGCCTCCTTCATGGTCATGGCGATGAAGTCGTCGGAGCCAGTAGTCCAGGTGATCTGGCCAACGGTGAATATGAGGTCGTTCGGCGTAGCCATGGAGCCGGAGATGATGACCATCTTGTTTGCTTGGAAAGCAATATGCACACCCCCTACCTGGCACGCCACTGTCGACGAAATATGGTCGGCAGTCTACCTAGGGGTATGCCCAAGGTAGTAGATTGTCGGTAGACAGATGCGCAAGCCACAAACAAGATGGTGACGCAAGACAGACACGAGGTTTTATCCAGGTTTGGCCACCAAGAAGGCGTAATACCTACGTCCTGCGTCTGATTGTATTGCTGTATATCAATGAGAGATGTTTTTAGAGGGGTCCCCTGCTCACCTTATATAGTCCGGGGGGCAGGGTTATAGATCTGGAAACTAATCCTAGCCAGTTACAATTGCCATATGTGGCCGGATAAGGATTCCTATTCTAACCGACTAGGATCTTACTTGACCGCAAAATCTACCTTGACTCCTTGCGTGGGACTCCAAACAGGTTGGCCGGGCCGCACGTCGTCTTTTGGTGGACCGGACCCACTGATCCGGGCCGGCCCAAGCCTAGCCGTAAGGGTATAGGGCTTAATACCCCCACAGCGCGTGAGCGGGCGTGCGTGTGCACGTCGGCCGCCGGCACAACAACGCCGAGTGCCGGGCAGGGTGACCGTGGCCAAACACTGGCACCGTTCAAACACGTGTCTTGCATGCTTTTTAAAGCTGCTCAAAAATCCAACTCGATGATCCAGTAGCTACACCGCCTATTTTACGCTCGAGATTGTATGTCAAACTACTAAAACCAACCATGAAATTGCACTACTTAATCCAAGTCGCCTACAAAAATTCCTAAACCTAGCTTCGTCAAAGTGTTGTCCGACTTAGGAATTTCGGCTAAGTCTTAAACGATTTCGCGTCGAATGCGATTTCTAAGCTATTAAGTAAGCTATCTAGCGAATCTCGTCCTCGACCGCAAGTATTTCATCATCACCTATGAAGTTTGTACTAC
Source organism: Miscanthus floridulus (assembly GCF_019320115.1). Lineage (NCBI taxonomy): Eukaryota > Viridiplantae > Streptophyta > Magnoliopsida > Poales > Poaceae > Miscanthus > Miscanthus floridulus. The sequence goes on from NC_089580.1 coordinate 12,071,257, forward strand.
AAACTTTATTAAAGTTTTATATATTTGTTCTATAGCATTCTCGTTCGATAAAAAATCTTTTAGAACCCTAAGTGACACAACGTGACATGAAATATAACATTCGTTTCGTGTTTTCAAAGAACATTTTGAGCCACAGAAATTGATTTATATTCTAGAATTCATACACTATCATATAAACATGATGCACATGCAGTGTTTTAGCAAACGACTGTACAGTATAACACCGAGGGTGTTACAATGTTGAGGTTATGTGAGAGTGTCATGTAGAGTTATCCATGTTAAAAGCTATGTGCTAAAAGTTTGCATTATTGAAAAAGTTGGTTAGAGCTAATAACCATTGTGTGCCCTAACAAAATACTACTACCAGATGTTTTAGGTGAGTAACTTCACATGGTCAGCACCACAAGTTCTTTCTAGCTATTTGATTCATGCATGGTGACTTCAGAGTTGTATCTTATTTGACTCGACCACTACTAAAAAAGGATTTGTAGCAACGCCCTCTTTTTTTAGGGGCAGCTCTACATTGAGCCGCTCCTACAAATGGTGTCCAAATGAGTCGTCTCTTTGTAGAGGCTGCTTGTGTTATTAGCCGTGCCCTACAAATGGCTTGATTTATAGGGGCGGCTAGGGCGGCTCTATATCCAGCCGCCCCTACAAATCGGATTTGTAGAGGCGGCTCAATATTGAGCCGCTTTTACAAATAGACGCTGAATAGTAAAAATTTGGCACTAAAATTTGAATTTTTTCAACCGGTCTCGGATGGAGAAATGACCAAAATAAAAGTTGTAGATCTCGAAAAGTTATGAAACTTTGTTGTTTACAACTTTTTCTTTTGAAATGATTAACTATTTTAAAATGTTTTTGAAATTAAATTTTAAAATTGTTGAAGAACACTGATTTCTCTTTTTAATCTCTGGCTAAAACTTGTAATTAGTGTTTCTCCCTCATACTAACTTCAAATTTGATAATTTTTCCTAGAATTTTCTAAAATCATGCTATATCAATTTATTATGTTCTTACAGCTATTATTTTGTCCATCTTTTCATGTGATTCTGTTTTATCTATTTGAATTTTGAATTTCAAAAAATGACAACTTCAAACATTATTTTGAAATATTAAATGCCTTCAGCTAGAAAAGTCATGATCATAAAAGTTATAGAACTCATCAAGATCAACAACTTTTATTTTGGTCATTTCTTCGTTCGACAAAATAGTAGTAACATTATTCACAAAATTTACATCTCTCTCTTGTAGTTCCACAAACTATAAGAGGGATATGTAGAATTTGTGAACAATGTTACTACTATATGTCGGATGATTAAATGACAAAAATAAAAGTTCTAGATCTCGGAAAGTTATAGAACTTTGTAGTTGACAACTTTTTCATTTGAATTCATCTTGTCAAGGAAAACTATGTTTGAAGCCCCTCAAATTTGAATTTTGAATTTCTCAAACGGCCTCGGATGGAGGAACTACCTAAATGAAAGCTGTATATCCTAAAAATTTATATAACTTTGTAGTTGACAACTTTTTAATTTAAAATCATCTTGTCAAGGAAAACTACGTTTGAATTTTCAAAAATTTAAAATTTGAATTTTTTAAATGACCTCATATGGATAAATAGGAAAAACGAAAGTCGCAGATCTCAAAGAGTTATGAAACTTTGTAGTTGACAACTTTTTGATTCAAAATCATCTTGTCAAGGAAAACTAGGTTTGAATTTCTAAATTTAAAATTCAAATTTTATAAATAACCTCGGATGGAGAAACAACCAAAATGAAAGTTGTAGATCTCGATAAGTTATAAAACTTTGTAGATGACAACTTTTTCATTTGAATTCGTTTAGGGCCTCAAACAATCAATTTAAACTCATTTTAGGATAATATGTGGGGGAATCAAATTGCAATATTGACACAACTGTGTGTGCAGTGGTAGAAGAGGTTATGCGCGAGAGGAAGATCGCGGGTTTGAATCCCCACAGCCGCGAAGCGCGCGATTTTCGCGCGAAAAATGAGGGTGGGCAGGTGGTTGACCAGTGGGGGCCTCCCTGGGTTAAATTTTTTTTGCTATTTTTTGGGGTCTGAAATCGTGAATTCTAGAAAATAATTTGTAAGGGTGGTTCAATATCCCGCCGCCCCTACATATCTTGAGCCGTCTTTACAAATACGATTTGTAGGAACGACTAGCCAATCGCCCCTACACATTGGCCATTTGTAACCAATCTTTGATAGGGGCGGTTGGCAAAACCATCTCTACGAATCATCAGAAGACGCTCCTATAAATAGTTTGTGTAGTAGTGAACGCATCCTATGATATAAGCAGCTTGTTTTTTAGTTTAGAGTTCAGATGGGTATTTTGGACCTTTATACTGACCGGGTCCACATGTAACGGTGATAAACGAACAGAACACCGACGGAATGGCTTGGAGAGCAAAAAAGTTCAGAACGATGACACTCGTGTGCGGTCAATTCTTTTAATGGCTTGTATGTAATTACAAACTCTTTTAATGATATATATGTAAAAGCCTCAAGTTATTAGCAGTAGTGGTTCAGCTCAGCAGCACCAAAACTTGCCGTACTGTGACTTTTCGAGAAAAAAACTTGTTGTACTGTACGTGGTACCGCCTACTGGTCTACGCCTACGCTTTATGCGTATGCCGGTGTTATGGCGTACTCACTCACTCCGATTTGTAGAGTTGTCTTAAGTCAAAATTTTTAAATTTTGACTGAATTTTTAAGAAAAAATGCTATAATTTATGGTATTAAATTAATATCATTAGATTTATTATAAAATATATTTTTATAAGATGTTAATTTTATGTTATAGATGTTATTATTTTTTTTATAAAGTTAGTAAAATTTAGACACGGATTTTAAAAATTAATTTATTTGGAGACAGGGAGCCGTAGTTCTACCCTGCGTACCTACTACCTCGTACGAGTTACATCAGCAGGAAATGAGAACTAAAACAATACGGTGGCGGAGGACACCAGCACGGTTGCGCTTAAAGATGGCAACGGGGAATTCCCCGTCGGAGGTTGCCTCCCCATCCCCGTCCCCGCGGGGAGAAAAAATCCCCGTCCCCGTCCCCGCCAAAGCTCACGGGGACGATTTCTCCCCCATCCCCGCCCCCGCGAGGGGAAAAATCCCCGTCGGGGATCCCCGTCCCCGTATTTGTTCATCACCATTCAGGTTAATTCATCATCATTCACATGAGTTCATCGACACAATATTAGAGTACACCACGAATCACAATCCAAAAATAGCTAAATAGCAAGAAGCAGGATATTAATCATCACAAAGGTGTAGAACTAGGGTTATTGCTGTTATATATACTCAGAAGACATTGGGCCTTCGTGGGCTGGTTGGGCCATCAGGAAAGAGAGCAAAGCCTGTATATAAACGGGGCGGGGATGCGGGTATCGGGGACGGGGAATGCTCCCCCAGACCCGTCCCCGCCAAACCCGACGGGGGACGTTTTCTCCCCGTTTAGATCGCCGTGGGGGTATATTTGACTCCATCCTCGCCCCCTAATAGGGGAATTCCCCGCGGGGAATCGGGGATCGGGTCCCCGTTGCCATCTTTAGTTGCGCTTGCATCCTCGGGAACCGGACACGTGGACAGTTTCTTGTTTTTTTTAAGCAAAGTGTTTTTCCCCTTTTTGCGATGACATTTTCTTGATTGCTAATTATTGTTGCAACTAGACTTATTTTTTCCAAAAAAAAATCCTGCAAACACTATAGTTCCAAGCGACAGCGTAACACAACCTCACTTAGTCACTTACCGTCTATTTGGTTGGAGTGCTGGAGCCAACCCGAATGGGTTCGACCCATTTTCTGGTTGTTTGGATGGAGGTTTGGGATGGGTTGGGTTCGACCCCAGGAGAATATTCCTCCAATATGCGGGTTCGGTTGCTCCGTCGAAATCTGGCGGACGGAGCCGCTCCGCTCGGGTTGAGAAATTCACGTGCGTTGCAGTAACCCCAAACCTTATCCCTTCACCTCCCCAAACCTTATCCCTTCACCTCCCCTCCACTCGACCGCTCCATCAAACCGCCGCTGCCCAGCGCCGAGCCCCGCATCTCCGCCAGGGTCGCGCAGCGCCGGCCTCGCCCAGCGCCAGCCTGGCCATCGCGCCGGCCCCGCCTGGTCCGCCGCGCCGGCCCTGCCTGGTCCGTCGTGCCCGAGGAGCCGCCCTGCCCGCCTCCAGGTCCGCCCGAGGAGCCGCCCGCCCGTCGGCCTCTGCCCCGGACCGGCGCCGCCCTCTGCCCTGGACCGGCTCCGCATCTCCGCCAGGGTCACGCCACCCTCTGCGTCGCCCCGCCATCTGCCCCGGACCGGCGCCAGGTCGGCCCTCTGCCCCGGATCCCTGCAGGTGAGTACTGGTTTAGTCTTGTTCTGTTGTTACTTTTTTATAGCGATTTCATAGCGACTTCATTGAAATGCCGTTTGCGTACAACGCCTAGATGGTTAGGAGCACCCTTTTCCTATGAATAGAAACAAACTATGGATGGTCTTTCAGTAGTATATTGTGCTCAGACTTAAATTGTAAGTAACTTTGAACCAAACTACATGAATTTTAAGACCATGTTACCTCTTATATGGAATTGGATGGGGTCTGCTTCTGAATATTTGCTTTTTACCTACCTGATCTATATTGATTGTGCTGTTGTGCTTGATTGTGCTGCTGTATGTAGATGAATAACAGGCCCAAGGCATTTGTTTTTGCTGCTGCTGCACATTGGTTGTTGTGTGTCATGGCAATTGTTGTTCGGTCTAGGAAAAGAAAATGAGTTGCAAGAAGGGAAGGGGTTACTTATGCACCAATATATGAAAGGGATAGGAAGAGAATGGAATACCTCAATGACAAAATCTGGAAGGATGACACAACTTGTGTAAACATGCTGAGAATGAACAAAGCACGTTTCTTTAGGTTTTGTAAGTTATTTAGAGATCGTGGTTTACTTGAAGATACCGTTCATATGTGTGTTGAGGAGCAAGTGGCAATGTTTTTGCATACTGTGGGCACAATGTTAGGAATAGAGTAATTGCAACCAATTTTGGTAGATCCGGAGAAACGGTCAGTCGTTATTTTAACAAACTACTTCATGCTATTGGTGAGCTACGAGATGATTATATTAGGCCCCCTTCATTGGACACTCCAGCTAAAATTGAAGGAGACCCAAGGTGGTATCCATACTTTAAGGTGTGAAGCTCAACCTTATGTCATATTCTAAGTTTATTTTTTGCCAAACCTAATTGACCTAATCTTGACTTCTTTGAACATCATGTAGGATTGTATAGGAGCACTTGATGGTACACATATAAGAGCCACTATTCCAAAGGAAATGCAGCATGCTTTTCGTGGTAGATACAAGCATTGTACTCAAAATATACTGGCAGCCGTAGATTTTGACCAAAAGTTCACCTATGTGTTGGCCGAATGGGAGGGGACAGCACATGACACACTAGTTTTACGTGATGCTTTAACACGTGAGGGTGGCCTTCGTGTGCCACAAGGTAATACAAGAACCTATGTCTTGTCCATAAATTTGTTCATCAAAATTAATGGATCATTGAGATGTAACATAACTATGCATCATATGTTAGGTAAATATTACCTAGTTGATGCTGGATATGGAGCCAAACCAGGATTTTTACCCCCTTTTCGGGGTGTACGATACCACTTGAATGAATGGGGGAGGAATCCGGTGCAAAATGAGAAGGAATTGTTCAACCGTAGGCACTGCTCATTGAGAATCATAGTAGAGCAAGCATTTGGAGCACTAAAAAGGAGATTCAAAGTACTTGATGATGCCTCTCCTTTTTTTCCTTATGAAACTCAAGTTGATATTGTTGTTGCTTGCTGCATCATTCATAATTGGGTGATTGAAGATGGGAGTGATGAATTCAATATACCAAGTGACAACGATGAGGACACCCAGCACACCACATATGCTAGGACAGCAAGTGAGAATGCCATTATGCTAGCTTTTAGGGAAGGCCTAGCTGCCCAAATGTGGGCAGATCATCAAAGCCATGGAAACTAGTATCGGTCAATGTAATATGTGTTGTATTTTTTTTCTTGGACAATGTAATAATTGTATTTGAGGGCTGAAATTGTATTTGAGGACATATTTCTACAGATATTTGATTGCCACGTTGTTTGCTACTTTGTTGGCATTATTATTTGAGGACATATATTGCATTGTTTATTTTGTAGGGGAATGGAAGCAGAGGGTAGTGCAGGGACTGGTGGACATGCTACTTGGACTTCAACTTGGTCAGCCTACATGCTCGAATACCTTGCCAATTTAGTGGTTAATGGCACCAAGACTTCATCCACCTTCAAGATGGTTCACTACAATGGGTGTGCAAAGGCTCTTCAAGAGAAATTTGGCATTGTGCGTAGTGGTGAGCAGGTTAAGAATCACCTTAAGACATGGCAAAAGAAGTTTTGTAAAATATGTGACCTTCGTGGTTTGAGTGCTGCTGGTTGGGATGAAGATACCTTCACTATAACTCTTGATGATGAGCACTACAACAATCATATTAAGGTATTTGCTGAATTATTAGTTCTCACATATAATAATCTAATAATAGTTGCTGAATTATTAGTTGTCACATAATAGTAGTTGCTAAAATTGTACATATATTGCAGGATCACAAGTCTGATGCTGATTTTCTAAACAAGCCTATTCAACACTTTGAGGAGATGCACACAATATTTGGAAGTACCATGGCTACAGGCAAGTTTGCAAAGGACTCGGGTGTGCCTCTAGGTACACAGGAAGACAGTACAGATGACTGAGACAATGAGGTGCAGAGGATGGAGGTACAGAGTGATAGGAATGCAAATGAAGACAACAATGCGGCAACTTCATCGGCTACCAAGGCCACCAATCCTAAGAAGAGGGACAAGGGCAAGAAGAGGGCCATGACTAACCAAGATTCATTGGTTGCTGCAATTAAATGGGGAAGTACCAAGTTAGCCAAGGCGATAAAGGAAGCGGGGAAACCTGACAATGATGTATCGGATGATTTATATGACAACTTGATGGCTATGAGTGGTAGTTTCAATTCGACTCACTTATCCTTCTACCATTCCTACTTGGTCCAACATCCTCACATAGCTAGAGCTTTCAACTCCTTGCCTTTTGAACATAAATTCAATTGGGTTGCAAAGCACATTGCTGACAACTACCCTGGGCAGTAAGGGTAAGTTGTAGTCATGGGATGGTTCTTTTGTTAGTACCACATAGAACTTTATATTTGTGGTCTAAGTAAGCTTGTGTCTTGATATGTGGAAGCCTTGAACTTACTATATATTGTGTAAGGCTTGAACTTGATGCATCGTGCAAGCATCAGACTTGATATTAGTGTGTAATGTGCCTATGGATATGGCCTAAGACTTTTATTTGTAATATGGCCAAGACTTTTATATGTGCCTGTTATATTATTTTGTGGGCTGATCTTTGATGCATGGTGCAAGCATATGAAATATTGCTATGTGTTGAGCACAAATATTGCTATGTGTTGCATAAATTGAGGAGGGTAACCTCACCATTTCAGTGCAAAGGTGACCATATGCAGGTTCTGTTTGAATCCATCCAACCAAACAGAAAATGGGATGGATCCGACCCCATCTCAGCCCTCCAACCAAACAGAAGACGGATCGAACCTATTCTCGCAACCAAACAAATCAAGGGTTGGAGCCGTCCCCAAAACGTGGGTTGGAGCCACTCCAACCCACTTATCTCACAACCAAACAGACGGCTATAGTTGCACAACCTCTTGACTGACACGGCTTGAGCTTATAGAGGCTATATAGATGTTAGCTGCACCTCAGATGAAGCTTGCCTACAGAAATTAATGTTGCTTTAGTGTCTACAAGGAAACAGGACGCATGATCTTGAGCCGGGGCTAAGAGCTCAAGCACATAGACACATACTAGTGTATATATACTCGTATACGGGTGGAGACTGGAGAGCCGGCCGGAGTATTCAAAACCGCGCATTGTTCCAGGTATAGGACCGGACCGCCAAACCTTAGCCATCTTCGCCTTGGCTGCCGAAAACGCGGCGAAAAAAACATGCAAACGTGATCCTGCCGAGATTGAAGCCGGGGCGTCGGAGTCTCGTATTTTACGCGGCCGCGCCGCGCGTACCGGCCGCCGTTGCCGGGGCCTTGGGCGTTCGTTTCCCTCGTCCACGAGACAGGCAGGGGAAACGGCCACTGTTGCAGCGGGCACATTATGAGACATCAAATCGCATTGATGGCTCGTGCGCGACGCTGCACAATTGACACCAATACCCCTGTACGTGCCGGCGTACGTATACGTACTCAGAGGTAGTAGCAGGTACTACCGTGCGGTTGCGAGAGACGAGAGCGAGACGCGAGAATTGAAAGGGGTGTGTTTAAAACGGAGGGTCGGCGCAGCGTATCCAAGCGCGCCGTGCAGAGGTTCCGTCAAATCTCCGCTCTGTCCTGGCTGCACCCCACGCACACACACACAGTCATATTGCTAGGGAGCGCGGGAGATCGATGAATGATGCCGCTACTATACATAACATAAAATAAAAACAGCCAAGGTCCCACGCAGCATCCTAGCGCTCCCCCAAGGCCGTGATTGGTTGTTTGAACTGAACCGTCGTATAGCCCATCCCACACCCTTTGGTGTATTCCTTTGGTATATTTCGTCTGTGTTTGGTTGCTCTAATCATATTTTTCTCCTGCTTCCTCTCGTGTAGATGTCATCCTTCATCCCGGACGGCGCCGTCTTCTCGATCCCCACTTCCCTCTCGGTGCAGGCTCACTCGATGCTTGACAGGAACCTTTTCGGAAAGCGCAGGAGATGAGGCCGTCCTGACGATAAAGCGCGCGCGGGTCGCGGCTAGAGTTACCGTCCTCACTCTTCGTCTCTCCTTCCGCCATAGCTCTGGTGCGAACTCCCCTCTAGCTCCCCCTCGACCTCGGTAGCCCTACCGAGGCGACCACCGCCGGTGGATTTCTCTCGGTCCTCCGGCGCTTCGACGGTATATGCCACCTGCGCTCTTCCCCTCCTCCTTCTTCAGTGTCGATTTTGTTGATTTGTATGTGGATTTTGCTTGCAATGCCAAGAAATTAGGGTTCTTGGTTTGACATCCTCAGATCTGTGCAATGCTATACCTGATTTACCAGTTCCTAGCTCAGGTCTGTACATGATGCTTCGTATTTGGTGTATACCTCATGTTTTGTGTAGATCTTATACATGCCGATGCCTATTTTGTTGTACACACTAAGCAAGCAGCCGCGTCTTTCATAGTTCATTTTGTCTGATTTTTTGCTTGCTAAGCAGTACACACCCATGCTGCATGCTCCCTTTCTAATGTTGCCCTCCATCCTGTTGGTAGACATGGCCTTTGAAGCTAGGCGCAGGGCTACCGCTGCTGTGGTTTTTCATGTGGTTTAGGAGGAGAGTTGAAGATTCGCGCTCAGTCACCTATGGTCCTATGGCTGAGAGGAACAAACAGAGGATGAACAACCTTAGATACATCTATGAATCTGATGATGTGCACTGTGTCAACCTTCTTAGAATGAAGAGGGCCCCTTTTTTCCAACTTTGTGACCTTTTCCGTAGTAGAGAGCTTGTCACTGACAGCATGCATGCATCTGTTGAAGAACAAGTAGCCATGTTATTGCATGTTGTTGGTCACAATGAGAGGTTTAGGGTGGTTGACCTCACCTTCAGGAGGTCCGTAGAGACAATTAGTAGGTTCTTTCAGAAGGTGTTATATGCGATAGGAGAGCTGAGGAGTGAATTGATTGTCCCTCCTGCTACCAATGTCCATCCTAGGATCCTTGGGAGCAGAAGGTGGTACCCCTATTTCAAGGTTGGTATCCATAACTTGTCATACATATATCTCATTCATTATTAGTTTATTGTTAATGTTCATTTGCACTTATGTTTTGTTGATTTAGGATTGTATAGGAGCAATTGATGGTACTCATGTCTTAGCTAGAGTGCCTGTGAAGATGCAAGCTACCTTTAGAGGTAGGAAGCACACCATCACACAAAATGTGTTGGTAGCCGTGGACTTTGACCTCATATTCATCTATGTGCTTCCTGGTTGGGAGGAAACTGCACATGATGCTCTTATCTTGTTTGATGCTCTTGAAAAAGCTGATGGCCTTAGAGTGCCACCAGGTATCATCCAAACCATAAAAAACATTGACACTTTGCTTAATCCTAAATAAAACTACTAAAATATATCCCTATCTACTAATTTCTAGGCAAATTCTATCTTGTCGATGCTGGATATGCAGTGAGGCCTGGTTTCTTGCCATCATTTTGTGCCACAAGGTACCATTTGAGGGAGTTTGGTTCAAACCGACCTCAAAATCAAAGAGAGCTTTTTAATCTAAGGCATTCGTCTCTTAGAGTAACAGTTGAGAGGCTTTTGGGGCTCTAAAGAATAGATTCAGGATATTGGACAACAAGCCTTTCCACCCATACAAGACCCAAGTTAAGCTTGTTCTTGCATGTTGTATTCTTCACAATTGAATCCTCAGGCATGGGCAGGACGAGCATGTACCTGCTGAATCTACATGAACTCCTAACATCAATGATAATGCCTCATAGCCAGATCATGTCCCTGACAATGATACCTGGGCACAACAGAGGGAGGCATGGGCTGCACAGATGTGGCAACAATAGGGGGAATTCTAGGGTGTAGTGGTATGGTGTGTGTACTGTTTAGTAGCATTGATGGAACTTGTATTTTAACTGAGACCTATGGCACTTTGCAATGATGTAGTACATATTCCTTTTCTGCCTATTTGATCTGTTGAACTTGTATTTCATATCATGCAATTTATTTTCCTTACGTACTGGTTTGTTCAATGTTATGCTGGTTGTGGATAGTAAATGGACAATATGCTTGACCAGGTTGTTAACATTGGTGGTGAGCACAATGTGGTGGAATAGGATGTGGTAGTTGCTGCTGCTGATGGCAATTCAGTAGCCCCTCAGCCCAATGGCCCTATGCACTGGACTCCTGTCCAGTCTGGGTTCATGCTAAGGAGGTTCCATGATTTGATGGGGCAGGGGGTCAAAACCAACAAAGGGTTCAAGGAGGTACATGTTAGGCAGGTTGCACTCATGGTCTCTGAGTTTGCTGGGGTCAATGTGAGCATCCAACAGATTTACAATCACCTGAGAAAGTGGAGACAAAGATGGGTTAAGATTGTTAGGCTCAAGGATTTGAGTGGTGCTCTGTGGGATGAGGACCACCATATGATAGTACTTGATGATAAACACCTGCTTGGCCACACCAAGGTTAGAAACTGTTTGGATAACACCTCAGCTATCCCTTTTCTTTTGCTCCCCTGTGTCTAATAGTTATATCTGTTTCACTAACTAGGACCATCCTACTGATGCTAAGTTCTTGAACACACCAATAGAGAACTATGTTCAGATGGAGTCCATCTTTGGTGGTAACCAGGCCACAGGCAGGTATGCAATGGGCTCAAATGAGCCTCTGGGTACTCCAACTGACATTGGCCAAGGTGATATTGATGTTGTTGACGACATCACAGACTTAGGTGGCACAGATGCTGATTTTGGAAAGGGAACTTCTTCTGGTATGGAAGGCTCTAAGGGTTCTGATGCCAAGGGCCAGGAGGAAAGGGGTGGCAAGAGAAGGAAGCTTGCCCAAGAAGAAATAGACCTCATGAATGGAATGATCAAGGCTGTGGAGTCTGTAGGAGATGCCCTCAAGACTCCACAACACAATGAGGTGCATCAGGACCTTTATGGCTGTGTTATGGCCTACCCTGGGTACTCACAGGAGGCACTCATGTTTGCCCTGGTTTACCTGCTGAAGAACAAGGCTGAGGGACTTTGCTTTGTTCAGATGACAGAGGCTCATAGGATCCTGTGGTTTAGGACCTACCTGAGCACAACATACTTTGCTTGGATGCATATGAGTTGACCTCTCCACTTTTGCATATAGCCATGCTAACTGTCTTATGTTGTAGGAAGTATTTTGATGTGTAGCACTGACCTCATCTGGTGCTACAAAGAACCATTTGTCGCCTGACCAAGGCTGCACCTAGTTTTATATAGCATAGGAGCCATGGTGATGGATGTGAGGCAGTGTTGATCTGTGTGGTGTAGACATTAACAACGGGTGATGGATTGTTACTTAGTTGATTTGAGTCCTAAAATACCTTAGATTGTCACTTAGTTAATCTGAGTCCTAAAATGCCTTGGATTGTCACTTAGTTGATCTGAGACATTTCAGATGTTGTTATTGTTCTCGTTATTCTTATTGTTGGAGTTTCTATTTAGCCGATGATGCAAACTATAGCAATCTAAGGTGGCTATGGGTATTCTTCATGTTGCTGCTTTATTGTCTTCTTGTATTTTCTCATGTCTATCATCAAACCGTGCGATACGTCCATTCCCAAGCAACTGTTGTAGGCATGCCTACCGGATGGTTGGGATGGACATGTCGCACGCTTCCATGGCAGCCATGAACTTGCCTCAGCAATTTGTGTTCTTATTTGCCACCTGGGATGATTGCAGTTAGCTTGCAAGATGATCATAAGTTAGTTTGCAGTTAGCTGAGGCCTGCATTTTTTTTGTGCCTATGATGTCAACCATTTTTTTGACTGAGGCTAATATAATTGTGAGATCCTTTTCATGCATATGAAGATAATAGTGCCAGTTTGAGTAATGGATTATGCACACTGATGACCTTGGACTTGTGAGGTATTGGACATTGTTTCTTCTATCTTCTACTTATGCTTCTCATGGCTGTCATCAAACCATAAGAGACATCCATGCCCAAGCAACAGCTGGGCGGCTGTGATGATCTGATGGCTGGGCTGGACGTCTCTCATGGTTTCATGCCTATCATGATCTTGGTTTTCTACTATCTGTGTTGAGATATGTTGCTGTCTATGTTTCTTAAGCTCCAAGTTCAAGGTCAAATGAAAAGGCAATTAAATCTGAGACAAATCGATTGAACTAACCCTCATCTTATCAACATCTTATACTTGCTTTTATGTGTTTTTAAGGGGCACATGGCTTGGTATGTTGTGTACCGTGGCAAGGTTCCTGGGGTATATGCAACCTGAGCTAATGCAATGCCCAGGTAACTAGTTTTAAAAACAACAACTACAAGAGCTTCCCTACCAAAGAAGAGGCAGAAGCATCATAATTAGAGTTCATGGGTTGTGAAGATGGCAAAGTTTTTGTCAAGCCTCCACCAAAGGTGGTCAGGAACACACCGGTGTTATTTGTTGTGGTTGTGGTACAGTCTTTTTTCTTGCTGGTGCTCCTGTGGTTCATTCTTGCTCGTTGCTACAACTTCCTGTGATGCTCAAAGTGTGCCATGCAAACTTGTAATGACAATGACCTTGTGAGGTACTGTGACCCTAATGTTGTTAACTATTATATGCCAGGACTGTTGTATGGTTCAAATTTGCCATTAGATGCTCCAAGGTCATTGTCGATGAAAAGGCACAATGAACTGAGGCAAACAAATCCTCTGTCTTGCTTGTTTTCCCGAGAAGTGTGGTAACCTCACCAAAACCATACATTGGTGCCCAGACCTGTTGTCGTGCGGCAAACCAAGCAGAGCTAGGGGCACAACTTCGTACCACTTAACGCTCCATGCTGGCAACCAAACGAGAAGGAAGTCATCCAGTACGCAAGCCTCAAGTGCAACTAAACACAGGAGGGTGAACGGTGTTAGCTGGGCTAGAAAAAGCCTGGATGGGGCCTTCATCCCGGATGACCGAGCTCGGAGCAACCAATGACGCCCTAAATGACACCTGTGCTCCTGGCAGGGAGGAACGCCATTGTGCGCTAACAGCATTCGACACTGTGAGTGCGTGTGCGTGCATTTGCCACGACTTTATAGTCGAGTGCCGGTGAGTGAGCATCTCGGCCATCTCACCAATAATCTATTTCTACAATCTATTTTTATGAGCATATTCAACAGTATCAAAAAAACGTAATTCTAAAATTTTAATTTTACCATTTTTCCAATAAACAAAAAATAATACTAAAATTCTGGTTTTGCGACCGTGTAAACAATATATTATGAACAAAAAACAAGCTATTTCCAATAGTTTACTTAAAAATAAAAAGCAGATGCATTTGGAAAAAAAATTATCGTTGTCCATGTCACACCGACACCGCCGCCATTGCCGTCACCTAGTCGCTCCACAACCTGCCATCCTCTGCACCTAATTGAAACCTAGAACCTCTAACACGGAATCTCCATTGCCTCCATTGCATATTCTCTCTCGGTATTCTCAGATCTGAAAGTAGCTAGTCTTCAGAAATCCAATTTCGTCAAACCTCTCTAGCGGCAATGGCAGTCGCACCGGCATCCATGGCTGACCGATGTCAGTCATCCTCGGCATGGCGGCACTCTAACTCACAATCAAAACCTACAACATTGTCTGCTCTACTTCTCAGTGTTCTCATATATGAAAATAGTGGCCCGACATTCAATTTCACCGAACCTCTAGGCAATGGCGGGGCAACGGCGTGTCGAAGAAAAAAAATCAACACTTGTTTGCATATCTTTGCCATGGATGTCTCCATTTTTCCAAGTGCGAATAGATTAGGAGTTGGAATAGAGAGTTGTTGGAGGAAGATTTTTTTCATCCCACTAGAAAATCAAGATTGAAAGTAGCTTCATCAAACTATTGGAGATGCCCTAACATAGTGGGATTGGTGATCGTCGATTCTACTTTTAGATTTATTGGCAAAGATATTGCTCTATTCGGGGGGGACGATTGAGGTTGTTCTTTTATGATCAACGTAAAGAAGGTATCTGCTAGAGTGGGAAAATAGGCTCAGCTCATCAAATGCGCCTTCTATATTTCTGTTGTGCGCTGCGCATATTCTTATGTTATGAGAAATAATGCATTTTAACAAAAAAAATCATTAAAAAAAATAAACAACTGAAGACTATTTTTGTCTCTTATATGATAAGCAATCAGTGAGAGGGGTAAAGGAAACAATTAAAGAAAGAAGAGGCGCGCAGTGGCAAAGTATCCTCCAAGTGAACTGACTACTACTGTCATATATGGAGAGCCGGTTCAAGATGGTGAGGTGCATGCTCAAACCGCGTACTCAGTCGTGTTTGGTTGTCTTTGTTGGTGGTTTAGAACAAGATGACATCTTGTTTGGTTACATGTATGGTTATGAGTTTTGAGTGTATGAATAAGGTCAAACAACTAAACGGTGCGGAACGGCCCGGTTCAGCCTACCAATCAGCCCCACAGTAGCTTAGGTGAAAAAGATCACTTACCCTCTTTGGTCCACCTCGGAGACTCTTTTTATACTTTCGATGATGCACAGTCAACTCCTCCAATAATCTTGGCGTGCATGCGGGGCCAACGCGCTGGCGTGGCGTGTGTGATCGATCGCACCGAGAGAAAGAAAACATTCGTTACACAGTGCAAGCAAGCGTCGGCCACATGGTTGCCCGCTGGCATTTCGTCGTCGTTATAGTTGTTTAGTTAAAGAAAAAAAAATGCCTCTCGGCCTGTCGTCGTCTTTATCATGACAAAGAAATTGGGCCGCCGCGCCGTAAGAAGCTGGGTTGGTGCCGTGCGTACTGCGTACCAGTGCCACGGGGCCCCTCCCAGTGTCCGACCGAACCCCTTCCCCTTGAAACTCACATCACATGATGCTTGGGCTTTGGCTGGCTGCTCTGCTCGCCAGAGAGCGGCAGGCACCACCAGGCAGGGCACCGCCGCATGTGGCAGCACGAGCACGGGCCACGGGGAGCTCTGGAGCAACTGCTGCCAAGGCAAAATGCGTGCTCCAGCTATCAAGAGGGGGTCCGAGAGTGCGAGACCGAACGCAAGAGAGGAAAGCAAACTGGTCCATCCGCCCGGCCGGTCGGTTCACGAAAGCGAGAGCGCCTGGAGTAAATAGCCCATGCCACGAGTGCCCGGCCCCGGGCGTTCGTTGGCATTTCACTGGCCGAGGAAAGCAAAGCAAAGCCGCGGACGCCGAACGCGCGCGGACAGGGCCGCGCCGCGCGCTGGGCAATGAATGAAGCCCGAGCCCCCAGGGCGGGACTGGAGCTGGAGGGGCGAGGAGGGCGACTTGAAAAGCGTCACCTCTACCTCGTGACCGCGCAGCGCAGCAGCTAGCAGCGGCAGGCCGGTGGACGCGCGGATAGTTTACGCACAGCGCCGGGCTGTGGAGGAGTAGGATGTGATCGTGACTCCCGGCCACCAGCAAACACCCCAAAGATCCCAACCAAGCCGGCCTAGTCGCGGTAGGAGTGGCTCCTCCTGAGGCCTTGTTTAGTTCGCGAAATTTGGATTTTGGGGTTATTGTAGAATCTTCGTTTTTATTTGACAAATAGTGTTTAAACATTGACTAATTAGGCTTAAAACGTTCGTCTCGCAATTTCCCACCAAACTGTGCAATTAGTTTTTCTTTTCGTCTACATTTAATGCTCCATACACGGGCCACAAATATTCGATATGACAGGTACTGTAGCAACTTTTTGGATTTTGGGTCCAACTAAACCAGGGCTGAGTCATGTTACCAGTATTACTGTGGCAATTACTCCCTCGTGTTTGTGCTTGCTTCAATGGAGGCCTAAAGGTGCAAAAGGATAGGGGCGATAGGGGTATCTTAGACCATGTTCGCTTGATCGTATCAGCTATGCTTATCAGTCGTGATACAGTATTTTTTTTCTTATAACAAAACAGCATCAGCCGGCTTATAAGCCACAGAAATGATCTAAGCGAACAGGTGAAGATCTTCGTGAATGTCAAGTTAGCCTTATGTACTTACTACTAGTACATGTAGGTTTAAGGCTCAATCAATCTTACGGTAACAACCACACTAGTCTTTACTCCACAAGGTTTCACCGAGATGGGAATATGGGATGGGGCACATCTTTTACCATCGCACGCAAAGACAGGCCAAGCAGTAAAGTTCCTTTCTCACTCTCACCCTCTCTTGGAGTCGATGCCCCCACAGTTTACAGCGTGTGTGTGTGAGCTCCCGTCACATTTGCTTGCCTCTTCGTCCTGTACTGGCCATCACATGGATGAAGCCCCGCCATTTACTTCCTCGTATTTACCTGCAAGGATACAAAAGGCCCTAGTTATTGAACAAGTACTAGTACTAGTTCGCAGAAGTTACTCACGCAACGTACCGCCCCACACACAGTTATTTGCCTCATTGGCCTTCTTAATTAACCCCACACGTAGGCCATGTTCGACTTGCTAAAACTTGTCTCAATTGGTTGAAAATATTATTCTTGTTGAATTATTGTGAGAAAAAACATAGCTAAAAAAATAAGTTAAATAGTGCAGATTATAAGGTAAGCCGAACAAGGCCGTAATTGCTTGCCCATGACATGACTATGTACTCTCTCCATCCCTTGAAACAGTTCGTTCTGAGGGTTGGGAGCGTTTTCACAAATGAGTTTCACCTATAAGCTTCGATCGTTTCTGTGCTTTATAAGTTAGTTAATGTTGTTTTGCTATGAAAGAAAAACATTATATCATAACTAATAAATATGATTAATACGATCAACCTGGTCCACCGGTTCTTTACACGAGTTTGTCCCCGCATTAACGCAGCCCCCATCGTTTCAAGCGCATGCAGTCATGCATTAAGGCCTCCTCGTTTCTGGCGCGGGCCTGTTTGGACGCTGACTCCGTGCACCTCCGGCGCCAGGCAAAATGCCATTGCATGACAGGCAAAATGCCAATCAGCATGCAGTACCGTCGCTTGAGCTATCCAGCCTCCGTCAAGCTTGCCGCCATGCCTTCCTCAGAGGACATGACGCCGGAGGATAGTGAGTGTTCGGCTGCCATTGTAAACTTAGCGGCATGTTTGGAACGTAGGATTTTTACAGGAATCGTATATGAATTTCATATGAATCAGTTCAATTTCACAGAAAAAACGTAGGAATGGGAAAAAAATCCCACATTCCAAAGAGGCCTTAAGTCATGGTATAGTATTTTTCCCTTTCAACAAATCAATTGTATAAATCAGCACGACCGGTTTTACCAACAGGTGAAGAGAGCCACGGAGCTCGTGCCTGACTCCATGGCGCCGGAGCCGCTCGCGCCTGACTCCATGGCGCTGAGGACATGGAGCTCGTGGCTGACGGTAACGAGGATGGCTCCGTCGCGACCACAAAAATACAAGTACGCGCGCCTGCACAAATACGAGTACGCGTGCCATGCAAAAATCGCAAAAAAGAAAAAAGAAACCAGCAAGCGTGGGATCGAACCCGTGCCGCTTGCCCCAGAGCACAACTCGATAACCAGTCGGAAACGTGGAGTTATTTATTCATTGAGTGAATGCCCGACAGGCTACTTAATAAGGACAAACAAGAAAAAATAAACTCTAATTAACCCCTCTTTGGTATCCTAAATCATATCCAAAACTAAATTTTTTAAGGGACGGAGGGAGTATGAAATGAAATCGCTGGAAGAGAAAAAGGCCAAGCTATTACTATTTATTATGTCTTGCATGCAACAGCAGTACACCACGCCTTTTCCCTAAAACTTAAAGGTTGAGGCGAGCACATGACATGTGAGTTCACTCACTTCACACCAATGGCGATGAAAGGAAACCCAGACAGACCTATTTTCAAGAGGCAGGGCCCGTAGTAGGGCCTTTCGGTTTGATCAATCATACTACGTGTGGGGTTAGTAGTACCTCTGGTTGTGTAGATTTGAGATTCTGCTTTAACAACTCACTGCTACACCATCCGTGGTACGCGCTGTCAACTCACTACTGTCACTGTCATGGTCATAAAGGCCCCCTTCGGTTTACCCATATCGGTCTTGTTTGATTTTTTTAATTAGAATAGTATTTTTCTCTAACAACAATTCAGTTAAAATAGTATTTTTTCGTTGAAATTCTGGCAGCCCAACAAGACCGATAACAATAATAAAAACCCTAGAAAATGTTGTACCATAGCAGTATTATATATTCAAAAACTCCCAAAAGGAAATCTCTCAAAACTCATCCAAAGCCAAAAGAATGGATGAAAGGACTGGTGCTATTTAAGGGCCACCCCCCTAGTCCCTCAAAGAGCCACCACAGACACCCTGCCTCCCTCCCACCAGAAAAGCACACCCACCTTCTCTCTCCCTCTCCCTCTCTCCTCAAAACCAACAAGCATGTCCCCAACAATGCACACCAGCATCCACTCTCCCATCAGCAGGCTCTTCTTCTCCCCCAAACCCGAGTGCTGAGTTTTGTGCTGCTGCTGCTGGTGCGGCTGTGGGCATGGATCTCGGAGTCGTCGGGGATGTGATGGGGCTGCAGCAAGGCATCGCCATCACCGCGCCATCACCCAGGGACAGCGACCTGGGTCTTCTCAAGCGAGCAGCCCTCACCCAGGCAGTGGCTGCTGCTGCTGCTGCTCCCTACCCCATCCTTGATGAACAGAAGATGCTCAGGTTCTCCAAGGCGGCTCACACATTGCCCTCAGGTTTGGATGCCTCCTAAGTCCTCAACAACACATTTTCTTCCATCATGCCCATTCATTCTTCCTTCCTTTCATACGCACTGTAGAACCAAGATGTCGTGCCCATTCATTCCTTCCTTTCATACACACTGTAGAAGTAGAACCGAGATTCCATTTTGCATGTTCTTGGATGGATGGATATGTTATCTGCAAAAAAAAAAAAAAATGATAGACAGCGGCAGTAGTGTGTTTCCCTATTGTACTAGTAATGTTCAAAAAGAAAAGCAAAAGTCAAAAGGAGAACAGAGGTGCAGCATTCATGGAACTTGATGAGCTCTCATGAATGCTATGCTACATGGAGGGGCCTAGCGTGGCGGCCATAGGGATTTGCACAACGCTAGAGCTCTCCCTGGGCCCTGGGCCCCCCACAAGGCTGCCCTGTAAACATTTCAACTGCTTTTTAACCTTTACACTTTTGTCTTGGCGCTCCCTTCACCATGCACGTCCCTGGAGATAAGGTTGCTGTTTTGCTTCAGCATTTCAGATTTGGTAGACTAAATATTCTCCTTGTTTTTTTGGCCTCAAATATTCTCCTTGTTTCGTCATCATCTAGGCTTGGATTTTGGAGGCCTGAGCGAGCAGGCTTTCCTGCTGTGCAGGACCAAGAGGCCATTTACTCCCTCGCAGTGGATGGAGCTGGAGCACCAGGCTCTGATATACAAGTATCTCAATGCAAAGGCCCCCATACCTTCCAGCCTGCTCATTTCAATCAGCAAGAGCTTCAGATCATCCAATAGAGGTATGCATGCATGTTCTGAATCAGAAGACTAAGGTTCTCCACTTCAAAACTACTAGCACTTGCAATAGACCAAGATAGAAGAGAAATATTTATTTTGCACAAATGAATGCCTTATGCATATTCTGAATCAGAAAACTAAGGTTATCTACTTCAAAACTACTAGCACTTGCAATAAACCAAGATAGAAGAGAGATTACTTTGCACAAATGGATGCCTTTGTAGTGTTACATGGTAAATAAAAATGTTGGCAAATCTGTAGTGTCTGTAACTACCAAGTCATTAACTTAAATAGATGAATGTTATGGAACTACAAAGACATTACATTCAACTAGAGCCACACTAAAATCTTACCATCATTTTGTACCCAAACAATCATATGCCATAAAGAATAACCACAGTATTGCTTTGGATATAAATGTAATCAGAGCTTGACAAACTTCTCTAATGCAGTGAGTTGGAGGCCTCTCTATCAAGGCTACACAAATGCAGACTCTGACCCAGAGCCTGGAAGATGCCGACGGACAGATGGAAAGAAGTGGCGATGCTCCAAGGAGGCAATGGCTGATCACAAGTACTGTGAGCGGCACATCAACAGAAACCGCCACCGTTCAAGAAAGCCTGTGGAAAACCAACCCAAGAAGACCACCAAGGAGGTGCCTGCTGCTGCTGCTGGCTCATTGCCATGTGCTGGGCCACAAGGTAGCTTGAAGAAGGCAAAAGTTAATGACTCCAAGCCAGGCACTGTCAGCTATTGGACAGATAGTTTAAACAGGTAAATACTATATTCTTCCACCAGAGTCATCTCCTTATATGAGGCACCCTATTTTAGCATCATATCTGGATAATAAAATCCCAACTTAATACTTGTGCATCCTATTAACAGCATCGATGATGTTACATTTTGGAATAGTATTAGTATGTTACATTCTGGAAAAGTGTTAGTATGTTATGGTTCTATATAAGATTATTTTGATTTTAGTTGCCACTTAGCAGTCATAATAATTCCCATTTCTAAAACCTTCTCATTTTCAGGACAATGCTGAGCAGAGAGAAAGCAAACCAACCGACGGAAGACAACACTTTGCTGCTTAATTCTACGAATAGCCAACCCACCCT
Organism: Miscanthus floridulus; assembly: GCF_019320115.1. Taxonomy (NCBI): domain Eukaryota; kingdom Viridiplantae; phylum Streptophyta; class Magnoliopsida; order Poales; family Poaceae; genus Miscanthus; species Miscanthus floridulus. The sequence goes on from NC_089580.1 coordinate 12,092,636, forward strand.
GTCCCTGCACTCTCAACTGAAGCAGCAGAACAAACCAGATAAGTTAGGTCCCACACTGGAAAATGAGTCAGACACAATATTGAAAGCCTGGGGAGGCAACCAGCCTAGCCACAAGACCATTTCCTCCACACAGCGCCATGACGCTGACTCCCTCCAATCAGTCCTTCAAAATTTCAGCCTAGCCCAGAATGAGAAAATGGAGTCAGAAAAGAACAAATATTCTGATTCCATGCTAGTTTCATCGACTTTCTATTCTGCAGACGGTCCACGATCTACCTGCCTTACACCTAACATGACACAAGTGCAGCAGGATTGCATATCAAGCTCTTGGGAGATGCCTCAAGGTGGACCTCTAGGCGAGATCTTAACAAACTCCAAGAATAGTGAGGACTTAAGCAAGTGTGAATCAAGGTCATATGGTTGGTTATTGAATCTTGACCATGCACCATGATTCCTCAATCCATGGAGAGCTTGACATAGATATCTCACCATGGAAGCAAACAATGGTCAGAAAAAGAAGGTTCAAATGACCACATTGTTTACCCCATGCATGCTCGCTATCTACATTTGTATTTCTGTTTTGTAGTATTTAGCTAGTTGAATTATCAGTTCTTCTGAATCTGGCTGTATCTTAAACAAATTCTAGTTTGCATCAGATGATATCTTGCTTGCTATATGTTTCATGTTTAACTTTCAACAGGAACTTCAGAGATCCATTTTGATCAACAGAAAACTGTTTGAAGAACCAGCTCTAGTAAGCAAGGTTCCAAAGAACTACTTTAGTTATGGACATTTTTCTCACTTTTTTTGGACATGCAGGAGAGCTGCATCATCATTATATTAAATCAAATAAGAGTTTAGAAACCCTGGTTACACCCCAGACACACCCTTAATTATATTTATCTCATGGACTACTGAAATATAGATTTAACGCATGAAGATAAACATGTAACTGTCATTGCAGACATTGAGGTCATTTGACCTTCACAATGGCTGCAAGGTAGGGTTAGATTTGACAGGAATAACACAGTACCATTTGTAGGAAACCCTTTGATAAGTCACAAAACTAACTACTGCAACCGCACAGTTATTCATTTCATATAGAGAACTTTAAGAGTGCATTTCCAAAAACAAACCTGCCGGGGTTCCAAACATAACTCCTGCTCAATGGCTATACCGATATATGGGATTCATGTATGATAATTCGAACCGTGGCCTCGGTAGGAACAGCAGCCAGGTGGCCACAAAAGGACCCATGTTCATGTATGACAATTCGATGGCCACAAAAGAATCCAAGTTCATGTATGACAGTTCGATGCAAGATTGCAAGAAAAGGATCCATGACCGCTCATACTGAGTCACTGACATGATCATCCAGAACAGCTATGATGACATCTCCGCGCGTCTACCTGGCGCTTTTATTAGCCTGTACTCAAAACCAGCGAATGGGGAAATATTCACCTGTACTCAAAATGCATCTCCGCGCGTCTACCTGGCGCTTTTATTAGCCGCCTTGCATGCAAGCGAAGCCCTATTGGCGGCAATTAATACCTCACTGAGCGATGATTGATGCAGTCAGTCAGTGCCCACGATTATTCCTGATAGAAGGATCATGGCACTCCGGAAGCATTCTGAGAATGCAAAAGACTGATAAGCAGTGCAGAGCAATTTATCCATCTTGAGAACTAGCCAAAAATCACAACAGACAGGTAACAACTAGCATCATTTTGGAGAGTATTGTCACCATAAGTGAATAAAGAAATCAAAACTAAGCTAAACAAAACTCAAATAAGCCAGGGACAACAGAAAAAGGTCATACTTTTCGTGCGAAGCATAAAGATAGGTAATACTGATATCTCATCCAGAAAATATGGTCCTTGAATAAATCAAGTCTCAACATCGAGAAACGAACATTTTTGTTATCACAGCCACCCTAGAAAACATACTCATCTGCGCTGGCTCAGACACGCATAAAGGTCATCAAAGTTTGGAACTTGGAAAAAATCAAGTATCAGGATCGAGAAACGTATGTTTTCGTCATCCCAGCCATGCCAGATGAGCCAAAGACACTACTAAGAAATCCAATCGACACACATAAATACAAGATGAAATATATCCCTTTGTCATTTATCCTGTCAACTGCAGATAAAAGGATATTTGCACCCTGATCATCCCACGACCAATATCAAATAAACAATAGTGCAAAATCCTTAGTAGAGCAAAAGTTTCAAGAACACAAAGGATCAGACACGAAACCGCCTCTGCCAGGAAGTAACCAGCAGGAATAAAAATTGAGGATGAAAAGATCAGCAGAAAGGTTGGTAAACAGGGACTCTGCATTGCATTGGCTCAGACACGCACAAATAAGGTCATCACGATTTGATCCTTAAATGGCATTAAGAATCATAATCAACCAAATAACCTTTTTGTCATCACTGCCATGCAACAGCAGCAGAGGCAGATCTACTCATCACCAGGTCCCAACTAACATTGATTGAAGAGAAAAAAATGGCTACAACATAGAGCTGCAGCAATCAAATTGATGTGCGAGGGTGCGTAACCAGAAGCCCATCGTTTATACGGGCTGCGGCTATTAGAGCCCCAGATTGATCTGGGAGCGGCTGGAAGAAGGACACCATGGCCATCGAATCTAGAAACCACAGCTCCTCGTAAATGACCAACCTCCCATTAATAAATAGGTGGAGGAAAAATTCAAGCAAGAAAAGAAAGTGTGATCAACACGACAAACTCTCGATCTCAGCAATCTAGAGAAGGCAATATCTATCCAAATCGATAGGCTGCGATGACGAACTGAGAGCAAAGAGGAGGGCGTTGGGACAGATTAGGTCAACGCGCATGTGTTTTGGGGTCGAAATAAGAGAAACTCAAAGAGCATCCATAAAACTTGGATAAAAAACAACTCTCCAAAAAAAAATTGACCCCCAAAATACAACCGTACCACAGCAGCTACCCAAAATACCATTTTTTGAAACTGCCATGTCATTAGTTATTTTCATCGAGTTTCTCCTGACTTCATCGGATTGCAAGGTTCAGAGCCATTTCCCGTCGTACCACCCATGTGCCGGCCACAGAGCAGTCGTCAAGCCAGCCAAGGCCAGCAGCATCCAGCCGCCCAGGCCGGACATGATGCAGGGAGGTAGCCGTGGCAGTTGCCAGTCAACCAGGAAAATTGGCTGCCAGCCAGGAAGGAGGCTTCAAGTGCCATTGATTAAACCAGATTTTCAGCGTTTGAACATAACAATTTGTAGCGGAATAACTCAGTTTCCTGGTAGTGGTAGCATGACCAGTGCCGAAACATAAGCTAAAAGGCAATTCATCATTCATTTTTCAGAAGCAACATATGAATGGGGAAACCCCCAGGGTAAAGGGGCAGTAAAATGAAGACAACATGACACACTCAGATTGGCAACAGGTAGGTAATAGGTAGCTGTGCGACTGTGAGAACATTAAATTGTCAAGTTAATCAAATTCAGAATTAGTAAAGTAAACTATGCTAATAGGTAGTAGTAGTACATTCCAACATTACTACATAGGCAGTAGTACTGCTCATTGTCTGACAAAGGGAACTGAAAGTAACATAACCCTACTAGCCACTGGAAGTTGGAGAAAGTTGTTCTGGGAAAATACCAGATTTTCTCATAACCTTTAGTTATCTTAATCAACTAAATTTGCATTGCCACAATGAGCACGACAAAAACAGAACATGTTAAGATATTGTAAAGGCAGCAGATATATTGCAAGATCACTACACCGCTGAACCCTGACATATTTAGTTTTGCTAGAACCATTTATTCAGTACTGATCATGATGCTTGCTCAACACTTGCCCTGCACTTTCCGATTACATAAAAAATTGCATTGCCCTGACCTACCCTATTCTGTAACATATAGTGACACCACCTCATAAGAATGCTAATTAGTACGCAACACAAACGCGGAAGTAATCAGTTGCAAGTACAGAAGTACTCACCAGTACATTGAAGCCATTTCCAACTCAAATGCACCATCATCGTCTACAATGATGTAGCTGAATGTCAAACACGCAGACACAGGAAACTCACAGGAGGAGATCAACGCAGCAGGGTGGCTCCCATAGCAGTGTAGCACGTAGGTGAGGGGAACTCGTCGTCACCGCCTTCTTGGGACATCGCATCCGGAGCAACTTATGCAGTGGCAGGCCGTTGACGCTACTAGGACCTGCCGTCTGCGACGGAAAGGATCCGCCGCCGCCGAGGGCCTGGGAATAGGGATCGACTTGCCGGCGCCGCGATTGGGTTCTCCCCGGGCCATGGGCGGCGGAATCGCTTCACGGGGATGCGCCGACATGGCGTCCCTACAGAAATGGCGGCACGCGACGGGGGGAACGGGAACGCGGCAGTCGGCGGGCCGCGCGGGAGACGGATGAAGACGGCCTTCGGCGCGCGCGGGAAAGGAGCGCCGTGCTCCTCGCGCTCGCAGGACAGAGCGGAGCTGGATCTCCACCTCTAGCTAGCGAGGATTGCAGGAGGCGGCTTGTAGTCGAGTGCCAGTGAGAATATTCTAGAAGGAACTGGGAACCCTACCTGATTTTTGCTGGGCTTTCTGATCTGGAATTTGTACTGCTTAGACATACGGCCCAATAAGCCCACGAGTTAAACTTCCTCATTGCTGGGCTTTCTGATCTGGAATTTGTACTGCTTAGACATACGGCCCAGTAAGACCACGAGTTAAACTTCCTCATTGAGTATGATGCGAATTCTGGATTTTCTTTTTTCCTTCCAAATCTACAATTCAACGGCATCCCCTCAAGAAAAAAACAACAATTCAACGGCATCAATTTTCAAGATAGTGTTAGTAGTATTGTTGCATCATCGTATGATACGAATTCTGCATTTTCTTTTTTTCTTCTATAATTAATAAATCTACAACTCAAGGTTTTGCCACAAATTTATAGTATAGGAATGCTCTGCATCATTGTTGACTCCAATTCCGTATTTTCTTTTTCCTTGTAAATTCTAAATTTACAAATCATGTTTTTGGCACAAAATTATAGAAGGAAAAAACTGAAGCAATGTGTTGATACGGATTCTAGTTTTTATTTCCCTTCTAAATCTACAAGTCAAGTTTTTAGCACAAATTTATTTATATAACAAGAATATTGCTTCACGTTTAAAATTACACAAAAATAGATTTTCAGAAAGATGTCTACTCAGACTTTTGAGAAAAACGTCAACATTTGTCAGCTCATTTAGCAAAGAACATAGAGTGGTGGTTGGTTGGATATTCAAGAGAAGTAATTTAATCGTTCGAATTTTGATGAACCTCGAGAAATTTATGGAATAAAGAATAAGAACAAAGGAAACATAACTTAAGATAATGTTAGTATCTAGTATCACCGTATGGCAGTTTGAGTATGAAGCCATGGACTTTGTCGTATTTGCTTCAGGTTTTGTTGAGGTTACTAGGTGGTTGGATGCTTGGTTATAATTATGATTGTTGAAGCCTTCCGCTTCCTAATCCTAAAACAGATACGTATAGTATACTATTACCAATTTAACTTTTTACCAGATCGAAAATGACTATAATGAAAAGAAAAAAATTAGAGGTTGCTGGGCAGTTGGGATGCCGGATGCGTGGATCCCTTGGATGGACAAAAGAAAAACACTGCTAGTAAAATACAGTACATCATCAGAAACTAGAAAGCAGAGCCTGTAAAATCTGAAGAACACCCCAACCTCAACGGCGGATCATCCGAAGCATGTGCATCTGGAAAATGCATCTGGAAAATATTATATTGCCACGCGAGGAAAACTAGCCACAATATCAGATTAGAAAAAGACTGCAACTTGACAGTTTGATTCACTGTCCCTGCATGCCTTAACTCATGCAAACTGATCCATAGCTAAAGGTGGACGGTGTAACGAGGAACACTGGATCTAAATGACAGTTGCGCTCGGCGCGAAAACCTGGGAAAATCATAGACGCCAAAAAAAAAACTAAAAAAAGACAGGATTGAGAAAGCGAGAAATTCAGCGCATGCATGTGCGAGGCGCGTATAACCCAAGAACCCATATTTTCACCCGGCCAAGGCTATGTAAACCTCGTCGAATCGATCTGGGAGCGTCGGGGCCACTGGAGCCGCGGCCATCGAATACGGAAGCCGCGGCCTGTGGATGTGACCAAGCTCCCTTTCATTAAAAATTAAAATCAAATAAGGGGCGAAACGAAACCCTCGAGAAAACGCAAATGAGGAAACTAGTATATATAGAGATTAATTTCAGGAACGGAAACTGGAGGGAGAGGTCGCCACGAGCGCGGATCGAGAGAGATCTGCACCGCAGCAAGGGGATCTGAGGATTTTGGTGGGGGAACAGAAATTGCATGCGGATTTGGGGGCCGTCCGCGTCACGAAGACTCCTTCCTTTCTTGGATGGGTCTGGCCGTCTGGGGTCCTGCCCTGCCTGTCCTCGTATATAGGCAGCCGTTCCACCTGGCAGGGCGACGGGAACGGGAACGGGATCGTGACGTCATCATCATGTGGTCTCGTTCAGATTGTTTCTGATGCATTCTGGCCTGTTTAACGGGTCCGCGTAACTGAACTGGTGGCCCAGGCCAGTTTTTTTTTTTTGGCCCAGCGAGGCCCGAGGCCACTTTGCCGCGAGGCGAGAGAGGACCACGCCCAGGCCAGTTTTTTTTTTTTTGGCCCAGCGAGGCCCGAGGCCACTTTGCCGCGAGGCGAGAGAGGACCACGCAGAGGTCGCCACGCAAGGACGATTCTGCGTTAGGAACAGAATCGTCCATCAGCCGTGGAGGCCGACGAGATACTGCGCGTGTGGGATGCTAGCATTAACATGTGCTAGAAACCAAATCGGGATACCGCACGTGTGGGATGCTAGCGTGCATTAACATGTGCTAAAAACCAAATCGGGCAAAATCACATTATTTGTTCGTCAGCTGCGGAGTCAAGAGTCGTGGGCAAAAGAGAGCAACAACCCTCTCAGCCATGGGGATTTCAGGTTGCCAACCGAGTCGAGAAAAGAATGACGTGGCTAGTGTTAAGGAAATCGAATTTGTTGCGCGGCATGGCTCCTCCATTGAGGGATTGAGTTCACCGGACCTTTGGGGAGGGCAATCTTGTGGTTGCAGCTAGCAATGATGGCGGGTCGTTGGAGGGGTCATATGGCCCTACCAACCATGAGACAGGTGGAGGATATCTAGGGTCGAAAGCATTATATAGAAGAGTTTTGTAGCATCCGATATAATTATTCTACCATTTTCTATTGTTTCTATTTTTAGTAAAACGTAAATGCTGTCATTTTGTTATTTTAGCACAACCGCTTTTATTGTTTTTTCAAATGAGTATATCTTCATAAATATGGGAAAATAATCCTAGAGAACCAATGGATGGCAAAGGTGGCATCCGCGTCATAACAACACTGGTGTAATAGGGTTAGCATTATAGCAGGAACCACTGGAGGCGGTTAAGGGTAGGTTCAAGGGCAGGAAATTAAAGGAGTTAGTGGACGACTAGGCAGACACATGGTGATATAGGCCACTGGCAGTGGCCGAGGTCGGGCAACGTTTTAGAATGGATTGGAAAAGAAAGTGTTGGACCAAGATAAAACCTTCAGCGGTTACATTGACTCTAGTTGCTCAAGTGACATATAACATCCCACGCTGCCTTGCTCCACTCCAATGATACCCTCGCTCTCTCGCTGCTGCTAACCACCATGTTCTTCCATTCCGGCTCTCGGCCGATTTCAACGTTGTATCATCCTTCTGCCACTAGGGGTTTCTTTGGACCTCAATGCACCTCTCATCCCACATGCACAACCCGATGCGGACCACCTCCATCATTATTTTGGTGACCTCCTAGAGACCCATTTACATGTTGAATAATAACGAGAATTGCACTTAAATGTAAAATAATAAAATAAATTATTCAAAATCAATATTAAATTGCATAAAGTATAACTCTACCTAATATTAAGAGCAAACAGTTTCTTCCAATTCATTTTTTATACGAAAAAACTACTCCCACGTCCTCCATGTCCCATATGCGATCTAGAATCATGACTTGTGCTCATATGAGTTAGAATAACTCGTATCCAAATGATGGTGTTGTTGCCACGAAAATTGATCAGGTATATAGTCCAATTCTAAGATGCTAGTAATTTGTAAATTCCAACGGCTACGACAATCCTAATAACCATAGTTGCGTGGTTATGTGGGTGAGAGAATGAGCTTTGGGTTGGATTTATAGGAACGCTAATGCTCCACTACGGGCGTCCGTCTCATGTCCGTCCGTTTGGACGCTACTAGTTGGGCCTGCGGACCGGCCCATAGGCCTGCTCCTCTCACCCATGGTTTCTAAAAAAGAGAGAGCGGCATTTCCCCCATCTTGCATTGGCTCCACCGCGTCGCCCGCCCTTCGCTCGCCATCTTCGTCATTGGGGCTGCTCGACGCGGGCAGCAAACCCGCTGACCGACAATCCTAATAACCATAGTTACTTCGCGACTGCCGCTCACCAATGGAGAGGGAGACCGCAGCCGCTCAACCGCCGCTGCCGCCTCCACCACGTGGGCCGGACGCCTGGTTGGCGCCCAGGAAGACCTCTGCCTCCACCTGCTCAGCTCACCAGCGTGCAGCTCACGGCAGCCCGAGCGGAACCTGCCCGCACACATCTCGCACTCGCCTAACCAGTTTTCCGCGGCTGAGGCGAAACTCACCCGCGCACAGTTTGCGACAGCCGGGATAGAACTCCACACGCTAACGAGGCTCCATTCTCCTAAGCAGCAAGAAGATGTTGCGCTGAAACCACATGTTACAAGCGCATGTTTTAAGTGTTTCAAATATTTTAGAGATATGTGCAAGTATTTTATATCGATGTTGCAAAAGTAGGAGGGTGTTTGGATTCATTGGGCTAACCTTTAGCCGTGTCACATTGGATATTTGGATGGCAACTAGGTAGACTAAATATAAGCTAATTATGAAACTAATTGCAGAAGCCTTGGGTTAATTCGCGAGACGAATCTATTAAGCCTAATTAATCTATGATTAGAACATGTTTACTGTAGCTACACATCATCTGTGGAATTAGTTTTGTAATTAGCCTATGTTTAATACTTCTAATTGGTATCAAACATGTGATGTGACAGGGCTAAAGTTTAGCCTAGGGTATCCAAACACCCCTGATCGGGATTTTGCACATGTTGAAATAGTGTGCTATCAAGTGTATGTCCTAAATATTTCATCTGCTTCAGACGTTGTTTCATCTGGATGTTGCAAAAGTAGATCTGGATGTTGCATATACTACATGTTGCAAATGTATGTTTCAAGTGTTTTATATGTATGTTGCAAGTGTTTTATCTGGATGTTGCATATGTTTTGCAATGCCTATACACACATGTTTTCCTGGTGTTTTAGACGTATGTTGTAGAGTGTTTCGTCTACATGTTGCAAAAATAAATCTAGCGTTGCACATGTTGCAGTGGCACCCAGTTGCAGCAGCCGAGCGTGGGAGTGGAGGAGGCGTGAGTGGCAGGCGCAGGAAAACATAGTGGGCACAGATCGAGATGCGGCCCCGCGTGGGCCGTGGGAAATGGAAAGGCACAGGCGTGCGGATGGGCGTAACGGCACGTGTACGTGGGGGCGCGGGCCTGACCCATATACGCCCTGTTCTATTGGGCTTTCGACTGATAAGCAATGGTTAAAAGTACTGTTGACTGATTTAGTGTAAAAAAAATACTGTTCGTTGGCTGAAAAAGTACTAAGCCAAATAAGCATAAGCACAAGCAAATAGGGTGATAGAAATCTTATGATAGTAGGATCTCACATCAGTCACTCCACGCTGACCGCAGACGGTAGACGCTGATGACATTCCAACACTGGAACCCCAATTTGTCTCCATAATACTCGTTGGCCTGCCGAACAATTTCTGTAGGCATGGAAGTCACGGCCCTTGCGTTTTGACTCTAACCTAGCGTTCAGGTCATAACCATTATTCATTCTCCGGCGGACAAGATAATGGTCCGCCGTAGAACCCGTTCATCACACGTTGACGTGGTTACTTTACAAGTATCTGAATGAATCAAGTCCAATATATATTAGTAGATATATAAGTAAGATTTTGCGTACTGCACTGTAACTATTGTACGTGTGCCTAACTGCCGATATACAGAAACAGATACCAGTCCGCGTACAGGTACCAAACTGATACTCACCCAAAAGAGAGATCCAACAAAAAAAACAACTGTGGTGCGGCATACCGGCAGCCGTTAGATGGTCGGACGCGGCAAGCATGCCTGCCGGCTGCCGATCGATCGGTGCAGTCTGTTAGCCACTGAGCTCAAAAGCGATCCGTGTGTCTGTTCAGTTGGAGCCACCATCCCCCAGATCATCAGCAAAAGCGCGCGAGAGGAAAAACCGACGCAACAACGCTTGCAGGAAACGACGCGCACGGCCGGCGGCCACCACTTCTGATTTCTGAACCCCGTCGCCATCGGCGGATGCCCACCCTGCCTGCCTGCCTTCTGCTGCTGCTGCTGCTGCTGCTGCTATAAAGCTCCAAGAAGCCCGTCGCATCTCTTGCTCACGGCTTCCCCGCAGATCTCGTACATACGTTTTCCCTGTCGCGTTGCTACAGCCTGCTGCTGCTCTCTTGGCCTCCTTCGCCCCCATCCCTTTGGTGCTTGCTCTTCAATCTTCACTCTGTTCTGCTGCTGGTCAAGCTTATTGATCGCTCGCGTGTGATCGAACTCCAGGAGTTTCCGACGACAACGACGGCATGAAGCCGGAAGCTGTGGCGGCGTCCAAGTCCGGCAGCAGCAGAAGGAGCAGCAGTACGGTGGCCTTCTCATGGGAGCATGAGCCCGGGGTGTCGAAACAGAGACACCCGGAGGCCAAGAAGACCGCCGCTGCTGCGCCCCGCGCGGAGGCTGTCGGCAGGAGGACGCTGGCGAGCGCTAAGAAGCAGACGCCGGCGCCGGTGCCTGCGGCTGTGACTGTGACCGCGCACCCGCACCGGCATCGCCTGCGCGTGCCTCCACCTCCAGGAGGGCCGGGTGCGCCCGCCGCCTCGCCGCCGGGGAGGAGAAATCCGAGGAGCCGCCGCGTCAGGCCGGCGGACGATCCCTTCCTTGCAGCTTACCTGGCCTGCACGGAGGACGGCGGGAGATACTACAGGGGCCCCCAGAAGCTGCTTGGCTGGGCCGGGCTTGGGCTCGGCCACGGTCTTGGGATGCGTGGGCTTGGGCTCTCTTGCAAGAGCTCGTGTGGGGCCGTGGAGGAGTGCGTCGTCAGGCTGGCTAAGATTCCTGGACTCAACGAGGATTGAACCCTGCCCTATGTTTTTTTTCTTGTGATTTTCAATCACTTGCTGTTTGTCGGTGTTTCGATTAAACACCAACGAGTAAATTTGTGTTATTATGCGTCTGGCCCGGATGGTGTGCTAAAAAGACACAAGGTTTATACTGGTTCAGACAGAATGTCCCTACGTCCAGTTCGTGGCTGCTGCTCGTGTCATTTGCACTGAAAAGTTCGTAGTAGGGGTTACAAAAGGACGAGAGAGGGACAAGTCCCAAGTCTCTGATGGAAATGTTGAATGGACGCAGAGAGCTCGGTTGCTGCTCAGCTGTATGCTCGAGGTTTGAGCCTAGTGGTTCTGTTGTGGTGTGTTGAATCGATCCGTCTCCCTAGTGGGGTGCCTTGTTTTCCCTTTTATAGGTCAAGGGAGAGCATGGATTATATATGGGAGAAAAAAGTAAGACGAGAGGCAAAAGAAGTCTTTCAAGGACGTCGGGTCTTTCTTTTCCTCTGTGCGGGCCCCGCTGACATGGCAGGCGGTGGCAGGGATAGCCCCATGTCGGGCGCATGGCCGCTGGTCCTAACAGGGCTACGATGGGCGTCTGTCCGCTGACAATGTCATGTCCCCGCATTATCAGCGGGTTGCCACGTCCCATCCCGCCCCAACGGGCAGCGCGGTGGACCAAGGTGCTGATCAGCTGCCACACGAGGAGCAGGCAGCACAGTGACTGCACGTCCATTACTGTGGGTAACGCGTGCTTCCTTCTGGACCGTAGCGGTTGTCGTTAGCTTCCGTAAGGATCCATGCCCGAGGGCAAATGACGGCGCCCACAACATTGTAGGACAAATGTCGGCGCCTACAACACTGTTTGGGCTCGGCCATGCTTGGGAGGTCGTAAAGCACCCTTCTAACATGGCCTGACAGGACTATCCTGCAGGGATGCAGGGTATGGTCCTCGGTATTGCGATTAACTTTGAGCGCCTTGCCTTATCTACTCCGTGCCATGTTGTAAAGGAGTCACGCGTAGACGTTGAGCGAGGCAGAGCCAGCCCTCAGACATCGGACGAGGCGGAGCCAGCCCTCAGACATCGGACGAGGCGGAGCCAGCCCTTAGGGGCGAGGTGGAGGTAGCCCTCAGACGTCGGGTGAGGCGGAGCCGGCCCTCAGACGTCTGGGGAGGCGAAAACAACCCTCAAATGTCGAGCGAGGTGGAAATAGCCCTCAGACGTTGGGTGAGGCGGAGCCAGCCTTCAGACGTCGGGCGAGGCGCAAACATCCCTCAGATGTTGGGCGAGGCAGAGCCAGCCCTCGGGGGTCGGACGAGGCGGAGCCAATCCTAAGAGATCGGACGAGGCGGAGCCAGCCCTCAGACGTCGGGCGAGGTGGAGCTAACCCTCGTGGGTCAGACGAGGCGGAACCAACCCTCGAGAGCCAGCCGAGGTTGAAAGGGCCGATTTCGAGGCAGAGCCCGTAGCCTTGGTGGCTGGATGAGGCGGTGCCCAGCAAGAGGTGCAGTCGTGCTCCTGATGCTTGGATAAATCAATGTTGACGGGTATTAACTCCTCTTCGGGTACACTAGTTGGTGAGGACATGACACACATGCATACGACCATGTTTGGTGCATGGTATGGAGGGGTAGGAGGCCAGCAAGGGTGTCCAAGTCAAGAAGGAAGCCCGAGGCTAATTCGGTTTGAGTCCCTGAGGTGGAGGCCCAAAGCAACTCAAGTTCGAGCCCATCTTGGGTTCCAGGACTAGTCTATCATAAAACTGGTCACATGGTCGCGTCCGGACTCTGTTTTAGACGATCCACATATGGATAAAAAGCTAATTAGATAAGGAAGCCAATGCAAGTGGTCTCACATCAAAATCCCTTTGAAATCAATAGAAATCATCAAAATAAGTCAGCGTCCAGAATCTGTCAGGGTGCTGCGACACCGTCTTTTGATCCCTTGGACCGTGTATTGTGTTTGGGCCTATTAGGGCGCGTCTAGGGGGGTTAACGTCCGAGACTCTATAATTAGCAGCCGTCGCTCTCCTTAGGGTTTGTGTTTTCTTTAGTTCTTGATTTTCTCGTGAAACAGACGTTGTTTTGTTGTAACTGTGTCGCCAAGGCCGCTTGCTGTGAACCAAGGCCCCAGTTCTTGATCTTGTTCGCCTGTGGCGATTAGTCCTTTTGAATAAAGACTTGAACTCCTTGTTTTCATAAGCCTCATATTTAATTGCAATTTTAGATTGCATTCATCCCGTTCTTGCTTGTGTTCTCGATTCGCTTGCAGGAAAGCTTTCTCGGCGAGGTCAATCGCGTTCGCGTGGTTGATAACCAACGGAGCAGTGGTGTAACTGTTGCGGGGGTCCGAATTAGTCTTGGTTCAAAGCCTAGATCGTGAATGTCAAGTCTTCACCAATCGACGCTCTCATACCTTTCGAAAGATCAGTCCTTGTCTACATCAAGTGGTATCAGAGACCTTTTTACCCGTTAGGTATAACTTTGTTTTTCCCTTTAGATTGTTACTATTTTTGCATTACCTATAGTCCAAAAAACAAAAAAATATACACCGCCTCATATTCCCTATCCTATAGCCTCGTTGTGCCATGCAATTTTGTTTCTATTTCGTGTTGTTGAGTTTGTGTCCTAGGGCAAGTTCTGGTAGTTGGTTTTAGATCATTTTTTAGTCCAGTTTGTGTCTTTCCCTTTGTTTTTCATCATAATCCGTGAACACCTTCAAGTCTTGCTGTGTTTCCTTTGTATCCATCAAACCCTAGTCCATGCCATCTAATTTGTTATACTTATCTTCATTATTTGCATCTATCCATAGCCGTCGCGACTAATTTTACGCGCATTGTTCCCGTTTTGTCCTCTAATTCAGAGCCAGTTCTCAAAACTGGTCTAGTTTTCGCATATGAACTCGGATTTCGCCGTTCCATATATCAAAATCGATCAGAATTTTTTTTTGGATCCGCTCATCCCCTGTGATGTCAAGGTTGGAAAATTTTATTTTAGCCAAAAACTGATCACAAGATCCTCTTTTTGTGGTCACAAGCTTTTTGTCAATTTTGAACACATCTTCTCAATTTTCCATGGGCCACGCCTTTCACTTGTTTAAGCTCATATTTTCTGTGGTTACTTCTTTTGTGCTCCTAAGTGAAGAAAAAATATCAAAAAAATAAAAATAAAAAGTCAAAGAATCCCAAAAAACAACGACAACCCAAAAATAGAGAAAAAAGATAGGGGTAAAAGTGGAACAATATCTAGAGGAGCACATAGAGAGCGCCATTTGAGCTGGGTTTGCGTGTGTTGATTTTTGCCTTGATTCTAATCATATTTTTGCTGTCCACATCACTTGATACATCTGGTACTTGGAACGTGAATAGGCCAGCAACTAAGACAACTACTCGGGATACTTATTTAGCTTTGCTATTCAGTTGTGAATATTGCTATTCCTTGCTACTATATTGTGCCTGTCCAAGCTTTACTTTCTTCTAACCAAGTACAGGTTCACCTTGCAACTGTTACACTCAAGCTACAATGGTATCACAGTCACCGACCGATTGCGTCGCCTGCTGCTTTGGTAAGAACACTTGTAAGATCGTGGTAAGACGCTTGAGAGTTGAGTGCCTTATTTTTCCTTGTCCACAACCTAAGTAGTTGATAGGGATAATACTTTTGTGTTATCTTTTGCTATCATCTAACAATGACAGGTTGTTCGTATCCATCGACTTATGATGGTATAGGTGTTGATGAGTACATAGAGTGGGAAATTGGCATCGATAACATATTTGCTACTCGCTTTATGTGTCCAAGGAGGAATGTAAAAAATGTAGCTAGCATTTTATGACATTCTGCTTTATCTTGATGGGAGTCTTTAGATCCTTCTGATAAACCTCAAACTTGGAATGATATGAAACTTCTTATGCGAGAAACCTTTGTTAATCCACCTCCTGTTCTGATTTCATATGATGAGGTGCACCATTTAGATGAAGAGTCTATTGTTATTCCTCTTGCTATGACTAACCTTCTGTAGGATAATGTACATAAGCAAGAGGGTGACATGAAAGAAAATGAGGAGCTCACAACCTCATATGTAAATTTAGAACCATCACTTCACAATGCACCTATTACTCCTGCTGAGAACATAGGTAATGCCTATGGTGCTACACTCACGGAAGGTGAAAATTATCTTAATGTACTAATTTTTTTTCACAAACCATGCTATTATAGAGCAATTGTTAGTGGAACCCTCTCTTGATTTATCTTTGTCCCATGATAATTTGCTTGATGTTCCTTATGATAAAGATGAATTGGTTGATGATCCTTTAGTTTAACATATTTTGGAACCGGTCACTTGTGCTAAAAAATAAACATGTTATTCATATTGCTATTAAAACTGATGAGCTCAAACTGTTGTCTTCTTTACATACTTTGGGTTACATTGAATTTGATGTTTTGTGTAACCTAGATTGTTTGAAGGAGAGCCTTTTTTAAATATGCTGATTTGCTTTGGTTTTCTAAACATACATATCATGTTATTGGCAAATATAACAACAAAGGACAATATATGATACATCGAGTATACGCTCATAGTAATATGAATTCTCCTTTTGTTGTACAAGATTATGATCGTTTAGAGGGTAGCCATAATAATACAAATATTTTCTCATGTTCCTCAAAGAAATAAGTTCACTTCCAAGAAGGGGGGCATTGTTGGTTGCTATCTATGTCTGTTAGACCATCTATTCCTGCATTGTCTTTGGTTAGTTCTAATCTTTTGTAGGATAGTGTTGACATACATCGTGTGCATTCAGATCATGGAGTCTATATGCTTGCTGAAATTTTTATGCGAGATGACATGCTACAAACTTGGAAACATGGTCACATTCCTTCTCACAATTATTTTAGTTTCCTTTGTCTTCGCAACCCAATTCTCCTTTGTATTGTGCAGGATCAGTTTCAAGCATAATCGACGCCGAGGATGGTTTCTCATCAAGAAGGGGAGGATGATGAGGACATGACACCCATGCATACGACCATGTTTGGTGCATGGTATGGAGGGGTAGGAGGACAGCAAGGGTGTCCAAGTCAAGAAGGAGGCCCGAGGCTAATTCAGTTTGAGTCCCCGAGGTGAAGGCCCAAAGCAACTCAAGTTCGAGCCTATCTCGGGTTCTAGGACCAATCTATCATAAAACTGGTCACACGGGTGTGTCTGAACTACATTTTTGACGATCCACATATGAATGGAAATCTAATTAGATAAGGAAGTCAATGCAAGTGGTCTCACATCAAAATCCCTTCAGAATCAACGGGAATCATCGAAACAAGTTAGCGTCCAAAATCTGCCAGGGTGCTGCGACACCGTCTTTTGGTCCATTGGACTGTGTATCGTGTTTGGGCCCATTAGGGGTGCATCTAGGGGGGTGACATCTGGGACTCTATAATTAGTAGCCGTCGCTCTCTTTAGGGTTTGGGTTTTATTTAGTTCTTGATTTCCTCGTGAAATAGACGTCGTTTTGCTGCAACTGTGCCACCAAGGCTGCTTGCTGTGAACTAGGGCCCTAGTTGTTGATCTTGTTCACCTATGGCGATTAGTCCTTTTGAATAAAGACTTGAACTCCTTCTCGCTATCATAAGCCTCATATTTATTTGCAATTTTACATTGCGTTCATCCTATTCTTGCTTGTGTTCTCGATTTGCTTGCAGGAAAGCCTTCTCGGCGAGGTCAATCGCGTTCGCGTGGTTGATAACCAACGAAGCAGTGCTGTAATGGTTGTGGGGGTCCGAATCAGTCTTGGTTCAAAGCCTAGATCTTGAATATTGAGTCTCCACCAATTAACGCTATCGTACCTATCAGAAGATCATGCCTTGTCTACATCACTATTATTGGTCCCCAACAGTAGCCCCCGGGCGATTCGAGTAGAATTGTCTAGGGGATTTTTTGACCTATCGGTGGGTGCGCATGAGCACACCCGGTGGGTGTAGCCCCCGAGCCTATGGTGGAGTAGAATACTCCTTTGGAGGTTTTTTTAATTAGCCAATAGGTGCACGCGAGCGCACTCGGTGGTTGTAGCCCCTGAGCCTATGGAGGAGTAGAATACTCCTTCAGAGGTTTTTTCGAAAGAGAGGACCCTATGGGCCCTGGCCTTTTCTTGTCGCCCATGGCATGTCCCAGGGATGATGATTCCTTTTTTCTGAGGTTGGACCCTTCCCGGGTGTGGCTAGGAGACTTGATGGTTTGTTAGCCGGATAGTTCAATTGGGGTTTCGGTATCCCGCTCATGGGGATCCGGCCAGGGTCCACCCGGCTGAGATTTCTGTAATGCTCATGTGCTTGAGTTCTGGCCATTTGTGGGTCCATCCTTTGTGGTAAGGATGCCTAGGGACGACCTTTGAACCTGTTGATGGGCTAGCCGTTGAACTCCTAGACCCAGATGTGCCGTAGAGTAACTTTTTAACCCGTATTCCTTTTGCTCGTAATGAGTCCTGGTCTACATGGGGAGGCAAAACATCTGGCACATCTTTGGTGGGAAAGGATAGGGATTGCGGGCGCATATCCTATGGCATGACGTGGTGGTAGATCATGGTAGGCGCGGAGGTCTAGGTGGACGGTTGCTTTCCTCGCATTCATCGCCCCTATAAAACCAAAGGATTCGCCCCTAGGGTTTCATACTTTGACTTCTTGCCTTCACATCTGCAACCTCCACCACCAATCGCCTAATTCTTCCTACCTTTGCATCGCAGCCATCGTAGAATTCGCATCCACCCACCCCCATCTCCTAATGGAGTTGTGGTGCAGTTCTGACATCACCCTCTAGCTGCCACTCACGCTTGTGGTGTTGACTGTAGTGGGTGCGACACCGCCGGTCGAGGCCCCACTGACACAGGCAGAGGTGGCAGCAACTGTGACAAGCTAGGCACAGTCGGATGCAACCATGGCGGTGGCTGAGGAAGCGACGCAATCTGTGCCATTGGCAGCCCAAGTGACGGCGCTCGTCATGGGCCGGACGGAAGGGGACGTGGCTGAGGGGTCCCCGAATGTTGTGGCGGTGGCGAAGAGGACTGGTGGGGAACCATCCTTGGCCCTAACCTCAGGGGCAGCCATTCACCCACATAGGGCGAGCCCCTGCTCTAGTGGACGAATCCACGGGACCCGATGTCGACACTCTTTTTTGTCGACGAAGCCACTGAGAGCATGGAGCGGGAGAGTCTCAATGAAGGGATTGCAGCCATGCTGTCAGCCTTGGATGATGCCAGGGGTGCCCTATGCAAAGTCATCATCCCCACTGGCTAGGTATTCACTTGACCTTGCCTCTTGTTTTCTTCATTCTTCACGTATTTTTGTGTTCTGACATTTATCTTTTTCCATTCCCATATCGCTCGTAGCCGGGAGAAATCCTTATTCCTTCGTGAGCAAAAGGAGAACTAGGACCACCTCGTCAAAGAGGCCTGGCTATGCGAGGAGGCCACTGGGGTTAGGAGGGAGTGGGACTAGCTACTCCAAAAGGACACTGAGACCTGCCAACTGATCCTTGACCTCCTAGCCAAGGTTGAGAAGGAGAGGGACCTAAAGCTAGTTGCCGAGGAGAAGTTCGCCGTCCTAGAGCGAAGGGTGACTTAGGATGCCGAGGTGGTCGCCCAGCTACGTAAGGAGTGAGATGAGCTTCTCCAAACTACTGGGAGGCTCCGCTCGGAGCATGGCACGGCCCACGAGGAGGGCGACCAGGCTGTCCGAGAGCATGACACGGCATAGCAGAGGATTGGCTCCCTCTAGGCTTAGCTTGGTACCGCTATGACCTAGAGGCTGGAGGCCGAGAGCGTCTCCGTTGGGCTAGCCACGGAGCTCACCGAGGCGTGGAGGAACCTTTAGGCAAAGAGCGATGAGCATGATCTCCTGAGCACTGCCCTCGAAGTGGTCTACGATGACCTAGAGGTGGTGCGGCCAGAGGGGACTAGCTCGATTACGGCCCATGCCATATAGATCATGGCACGGGTGCGCCAACTCGAGAGGGAAGCTCTTCGCTCTAGGATCACCTAAACCTTTGTGATTGCCCGTTTGCATTATGCGGACAACATCGACTTGGCGACGATGAGCCTTGGTTTCGCACTTGGTTATGAAGCCTCTGAGCTGGATGAGATAGAAGCGATGGTGGCTCCTCTTGCATAAGACCTGGCGAACAGAGTTGAAGATATAGTTCTCCCCATAGGGGGTAGTTAGTCATATAGATCGGATAGCATTATTGTAATTTGTGAACAAGCGCCGACCCTTATGTATCACAAAAACAATTTTGTAATTTCATTTTATTTGATTGAACTTGTTTTCTTCTCTTTTGTATGCGAATAAAGGGGCTCATGTATTCCAACCCTTCTGTTCGTTAAGACCGTAGGGCCCGAGGTGTAAGAGTGGAACTTTGATCATGCTGGTGAGCAAAGACACCGTAGCCATCGAGGCATAGGCTTTTTGCAGTCCGACCAGGGATGATAAATTTAATCGTTTCTACAAACCTTGCCACTAGGCTTAGCGTGAGGAAGAGGTCTGACGTGGTGACTATTTCAAAAAAGGTGTACTTATACCTTTATCAACCCCCGAGTGAGATCCAACCCTTTGCCGTTGCTGGGGTCAGATGTCCCTTGAAGATCGAGGAGGGGATAGCGAAACTTAGTAGGAGAAAACATCTCTTGCATTTACACGTACCCCCTTCCTAGGATCTTAGCTATCATTCTATGACCATGCATTCGGTCTCCTTGCAAGTCCAACCTTCCTTGAGCCCCTGTGCATAGCAGGGATTTGACTGAGGGTCGGCTCATTTTTGTGACTGTCGCCCCATCCATAGTTTTCACAATTGGAGGGGTTGAGTTAACATCACTTGCCTTGATGGATCGAGTGACGCGCTCGGTGAGCTCGCTAACGGGTGTGTTTGAACAGAATCCGGTTCCGTCGCTTGTGATAGGGTCGGCAAGGCCCTCGTGTGGCATTTCGTTGCTCCTTAACCCACCTTCCAATAGATTCCCCCTCAATGGGGATTCTATGGGCTTGGCTGGAGGTTTGGATCAAATGAGAAGGTTGTGATGACCTTGTCCGCTTTTAGGCAGGATGAGCAAAGGCTACTGGGGCTAATCTACATTTTCCCCCTAGGCTCTTTGTTCGACATGAGGTGGCCTCAGGCCCTTCGTGAGCTAGCCTTCAAACCTCGGTCTCTCGAATCTTAGATTAGGCAGCTCAAGCCCCCAAGCCCCATGGGGTTCGATAGGGGTTGGCCATGTTTCACATGTCACCCCATCCTCGGTTTCCACAACCGAAGGGGCTGAGCTAATGACACTTGCCTTTGATGGCTCGAGTGTCGTGCAAAGCGTTGTGATGCGGCAATCACATATGCCATGCTTGGATGTATGGGATGAATGTATGAATGAATGAATGAATGAGTGTATGAATGAAAATGGATGAATTTATGATCATATAAAGACAAAGCGAGGGGTAGGTAATGTTACCTTGATGGCATAAGTGATGGGTTCTAGGAGCTCTTATCGGACATGGTCGTGCAGGGGTCTAGGTCCGATGTTCGTGAAGGGGCCAGTGTAACCTGCACAAGCTTCCCAGTCTTCCATATCTATCTCTCGGTAGCGGCCCAAGCTGCTCGATCGACTTGGGTGACCTTGATAGCCTCTCCTCGATGGAGATACCATAGGTAGGCCCCTCCAAACCCTTCTCGAGAAGGTGGAGGCTAAAGCTTAGAGTGCAAAGACAAAGACTCTGATCACGCTGGTGAGCAAAAACACCGTAGCCACTGGGGCATAGGGTCCTAGCGGTCCGACTAGGTTTACTCAAAGTTTGCGCTCGCGCACCGTGCCTCTAGTTTTTAAACATAAGGAGGGGTCAGGCAAAGAGAACAGTCTCGTGAGTAGACACTCTCGCCAGCCCTCGAGCGAGGTTCGACCCCCTACCGTTGCTAGGGTCAGAGGCTCAGTAGTGAAGTTAATACGTAACGTAGGTAAGTGAGGGTGCTTATCTCTTGGCGGCAGTTTTGAGCTGATCGATCGGCTTGGGCACCGGTTTTACCACAATGGTAAGAGCGATGGGCTCAGAAAGCGAGATCTTGTCTGCTCCTTACCCATTTCTCAACAATGGCCAAGCCGTCTGATTGACTTGTGTTACCTATTGAGACAAGATTTTTCTATGGAGATAGAGGATGAGAACATCCCACGCAAGAATCTAGTTAGGCAGATAAGCTAAGCGATGAACTTGTGAGAAAATGGACAAGCTCTCAAATTTTGTTATGGCAAACTTTTTATATAAAAAGGTTTAGTGTATCCCGACCCTTTCTGTAGTTAAGGTCATAAAAGCTCGAAGTGCGGGTGAGCCAACTCTGATCACTGGTGAGCAAAGGTGCTGTAGCCGCTGGGGCATAGGTTTTTCGTAGTCTGACCAGTTATACTCAGAGTTTGTTCCCACAAACCTAGCTCCTAGGTCTTAACATGAAAGAGGGGGGAGGCACAGAGAATGTTTGTAGGATAAATGTACTTATATCAACTCCCGAGTGAGGCCCAACCCCTTGCTATTGCTGGGG
The DNA here is from genome assembly GCF_019320115.1 of Miscanthus floridulus. Taxonomy (NCBI): domain Eukaryota; kingdom Viridiplantae; phylum Streptophyta; class Magnoliopsida; order Poales; family Poaceae; genus Miscanthus; species Miscanthus floridulus. The sequence continues at coordinate 12,114,494 of NC_089580.1, forward strand.
TCGAATGTCATGAAGGATTGGGGAGTTTTGATAACAAAACTGATAAGGGAAAGTGGGCATTTATTAGGGGTAAAAGTGACGTAGCTGCTCAATGTTCTAGGCATTGGTGAAGATTTCACCATCGATGGTCTTGAGCTTGTAGGCGCCAGGACTGGAGCACCTCCACAACTATGTACGGTCCCTCCCATGACAGGGGAGAGCTTGTGGCGATCCTTGTTTCTCTAGATGAGGCAGAGGACCTAGATCCTCGATGTTGAAAGCCGAACCCCGCACTCATCGGTTGTGGTATCGTCGCAATGCCTGCTGGTACTTGGCCGAGTAGAGGAGGGCAACATCACGTGCTTCATCCAGCTGGTCCATGGCATCTTCGAGGGACACCTTGGCTCCCTATTCATCATATGCCTTGATCCTTGATGCTCCATAGTCAAGGTCGGTTGGGAGGACATCCTTGAAACCATAGACCATGAAGAAGGGTGTGTAGCTGGTGGCTTGACTGGGAGTTGTCCTTAGGCTCTAGAGTACCACAGGAAGCTCAGCGACCCACCGTGTGCCGAACTTGTTCAATCAGTTGAAGATCCTGGGCTTAAGGCCCTATAGGACCATGTTGTTTGTGCACTCGACCTACCCATTCATTCAAGGGTGCGCAACGGTGGCCCAATCAATCCGGATGTGGTATTCATCATAGAACTAGAGGAATTTCTTGCCAGTGAATTGCATGCCATTATCCATGATGATGGAGTTTGGGACTCCAAAGCGATGGATGATGTCGAGGAAGAATAGCATGGCTTGCTTGGATTTTATCGCGAAGATTGGCCGAGCTTCTATCAACTTTATAAACTTGTCTATGGTGACAAGCAAGTGGGTGTAACCTTTAGGCGCCTTTTTGAGAGGTTCGACCAGATCGAGCCCCTAGACCATGAATGGACCACATGATGGGGATTGTCTAGAGTGCTTGGGCCGAGAGGTGAGTTTGCTGAGCATAGTACTGATACCCTTCGCTAGGTGCGCACTAATCTGCTCGGCATCGGTTACTGCAGTGGGCCAGTAAATGCCCTATCGGAACATGTTTCTGACCAGGGTTCCAGGCACGGCATGGTGACTGCAGACCCCATCGTGGATATCACTTAGCAGGTGCTTCCCCTATTCAATGGGGATCTAGCGTTGTAGGATCCTGGTGTGGCTTTGCTTGTAGAGTTCACCCTCCATAAGGACGAAGGACTTGGCACAGCACGCAAGTTGTTGTGCCTCCGTCTTGTCCATCAGCAGTGTGCCACGGAGGAGGTAGTCGAGGTAGAGTGTCCTCTAGTTGACCAAAGGGTCGAGCTCTATCGCTGGGTCCTCTTTGAGCTCCATGTACTTTCGGGATCAGATAGAACCGACGGTTGGTCAGCCCCTAGGGCCTAGGATCAGGCGGACCAGTCACTGGTCTATTCTAACCCCTCATAGTGAATCGAGGGCTTGTGTTGGTCACTAGCGATGACAACTATTGGCACCTGGCTCTCCACCGGATGCTGCCTTTATAAGTGCATCGGCCGCCTTGTTGAGACTTCCTCGAGATGTGATTGAGCTCAAGGCCATCAAACTTGTCCTCTAGCTGGTCCACTTCTCGGTAGTATGTAGCCATCTTGGCATCGTGGTAGCTTGACTCCTTCTTGACTTGATTGACGACCAGCTAGGAGTCTCCTCGAACATCGAGACATTAGATGCCCAACTTAATGGCAATGCACAGGCCATTGATGAGCGCCTCATATTTGGCCACATTGTTGGAGGAGGGGAAATGGAGATGAACCATGTACCTCATGCGTACCCCGAGAGGCAACATGAAGACCAGCCCCATGCCAGTGCCCTTCTTCATCAACGATCCATTGAAGTACATCATCTAGTACTATTGATCGATGACCGCTGGGGGCATTTGGACCTCGGTCCATTCCATGACAAAATCAGCTAACACCTAAGACTTGATGGCCGTCTAAGAGGCATACGCTATGCCTTGACCCATCAGCTCGAGTGCCCACTTCGCGGTTCTTCCCGTGGCATCTTGGTTTTGAACAACCTTGCCAAGGGGGAAGGATGTCACGACTGTCACTAGATGTGACTCAAAGTAGTGGCATAGCTTCCTCTTGGTGATGAGGATGGCGTACAAGAGCTTCTAGATTTGAGGGTAGTAGGTCTTAGAGTCAGATAGAACCTCGCTAATGAAGTACACAAGGCGCTGTACTTTGAGGGTGTGCCCCTCTTCTTCCCACTCCACTACTAGGGCGACATTGACCACTTGCGTGGTGGCCGTGATGTAGAGTAGAAGGGGTTCTCCATCGGTAGGAGGAACTAGGATCGAGGCCTTCGTCAGAAGCTGCTTGACCATGTCAAGTGCCTCCTAGGTCTTGGATGTCCATTCAAAGTGGTCGACCTTCTTTAGAAGCCGATAAAGAGGGAGACCTTGTTCACCGAGGCAGTGAGATGATGCGACTGAGCACGGCGAGGCACCCTGTAACTCGCTATACCCCTTTTATGTTTTGAATTGGGCCCATCCTCGTGATGGCTAAAATTTTCTTCGGGTTGGCTTCGATGCCATGCTTGGAGACGATGAAGCCGAGCAGCATACCCCTTAGGACCCTAAAAACACATTTCTTGGGATTGAGCTTGATGCCATTTGCTCGGAGTTTCACAAAGGTCTGCTCAAGATTGGCTATGAGGTGGTCAGCTCGTTCGAACTTAACCACGATGTCGTCTACGTAGGCCTCAACGATCCGCCCAATGAGTTCTCTAAAACACTTGAGCATACACCACTGGTATGTCGCCCTAGCGTTCTTTAGACCAAATGGCATTATGACATAGCAAAATGATCCAAAGGGGGTGATGAAAGATGTTGCGAGCTGGTCGGACTCTTCCATCGTGATTTGGTGATACCCGGAGTACGCATCAAGGAAGCAGAGGGTTTCGCACCTGGAGGTAGAGTCAATTATTTGGCCTATGCGCGGCAAAGGAAATGGGTCCTTTGGGCACGCTTTGTTGAGACCCGTGTAGTCAACACACATCCACCATTTCCCACTCTTCTTTCGTAAAGGAACGGGTTTGGCCAACCACTCTGCGTGGTACACTTCCTTGATGAATCTAGCTGCCAAAAGCTTCACGATCTCCTCACTGATGGTCTTGCATTTCCCCTCGTTGAAGCAACGCAGGCGCTGTTTCACCAGCTTGGAGCCTAGGTAGATCTTCAAGGCATGCTCAGCAACTTCCCTCGGAATGCCTTGCATATCTGAGAGTTTCCACACAAAGATATCTTTGTTGGCACGGAGGAAGCCAATGAGCGTGCTTTCCTATTTGGAGGAAAGCATGGTGCTAGTGCACACCACTTTGCCCTCGAAGCTGCTGGGATCTATGAGGACCTCCATAGAGCCCTCCATTGTCTTGAAAGACCTGGTCGACCTCTTAGGGTCAGGTGCTTCTTTGGTAACCTCCTTCCTGAGGGTCGCGAGCTCTTCAAAGGCGACGATCGCCACGACGTGATCGTAATATTTGACTTTGCACTCGTAGGCGCGTTGAAAGGAGGTGCCGATGGTTATGACCCCGCCTAGGCCCAACATCTTTAGCTTGAGATAGGTGTAGTTGGGAATGCCCATGAACTTCACGTAGCATGATCGCCCTAGGATGGAGTGGTAGGTTCCGTGGAAGCCAACCACTTCAAAGGTGAGGGTCTCCATCCTATAGTTGGATGGACCCCCCAAAGGTGATGGGCAGATCGATCTACCCCAGCGACATTGCCTATTTTTCGAGCACGATGCCATGGAAAGGCGCTCCGGTCACCCGGACATGCGCTCGATCGATGCCCATGGCATCGAGCATCTCGGCATACATGATGTTGAGGCCATTGCCCCCATCCATCAGTACCTTGGTGAGTCGCTTCGTGCCAACGATTAGGTCAACTACAAGCAGGTATCTCCCTGGTTGTGGGACGCTCTCTGGGTGGTCGGTCCGATCGAAGGTGATAGCAAACTCCGACCACCAAAGAAAGGTAGGTGTGGCTGGTTTGGTCATATAGACCTCACGGCGCGCGACCTTCTAGTGGCGTTTGGAGTCATAGGCCATCGACCCTTCGAAGATCATGAGGCAGCCATCCGGCATTGGAAAGCCACCATCTTTCTCCTTGGCATCATCCATGGTTGGATTGGGGTCCTTCCCATGCTCCCCTTTGTTGGAGCCCTCGGACAAGAACCACCTCATGAGGCTACAATCCTTATACATATGCTTGATGGGGAAGGCATGGTTTGGGCATGGCCCCTCGAGCAGCTTTTCAAAGTGGTTTGGAGTGCCCTCCGCGGGCTTCTGACCACCCCTGTGGTCTGAGGTGGCCATGAGTGAGCCCTCGCGCCACTACTTATTCTTCTTCTTGGAGGGACGATTGGAGGCGCCTTCGCTAGCGTCCTTGTCCCGCTTCACCTTGCCAATGAGGTGGTCAAAGATTGCTCCGACCGCTTCCTCGCACGAGGCGTGGCTGGTGGCGATGTCAAGGAGTTCCTTGGTGGTTCATGGGCCCTTGCATCCTAGCTTGTGAACCAGGGACTCGCAGGTGGTCCTAGATAAGAAAGCTCCTATAACGTCGGCGTCAATGACATTAGGTAGCTCGTTGCACTGCCGGGAGAAGCGCTGGATGTACCCATGGAGGGTTTCTGTAACACCTCTGGTGTTTTGACCTAGCACTAAAATTGGACATGTCATCATATGCATTGCAAAGCATTCATAAAGTAGAAAATTTTGAATGCATTCACTAAATAAGCTTTATTTCATAATGTTGTTATTTTATGTGATGTGATTCAAAACCCTAAATAAAGATCATGACCACAAGGGTCAAATTTCATGTGATCATGTGAGGCCATGTGTCATTTGACTCAAATAACCCTAATGGGCCATGTTACTAGTCAAAAATCAAAATTAAAGTAAAAAGGTAAACAAATCAAATTTGAATTTGAATTCAAATCATAAAGGTCCTTTTTGCCCCTTTTGTCTAATTCAAAATCCATGTGGAATTTGCGGTTGAGGCAAAAAGCAAAGTTGAAGATTATTTCATAAGGATCAACTTTGGTATTCAAAGTTTTTCAAGTTTACATATAAAAATTGGAGTAATTTTTAAATAATTCGAATGCTCAAATGCACCCCAAATTCAAATTTCAAAATGGAAGCAGAATTTGAAAATATTCCTTGAAGCAAAGTTGTAGAGTTTGAAAAGTTGAGCAACTTTCATTTTTGGAGATTTTCAACTTATTTAGAAATTTTGTGAGTAATTTGAAAAATAGATGCAGTGGCAAATCTGTAAATACTTCAAAAATCAAGATAACCACAGGACGCCACCGCCTCACTGCCGGCGTCCTTTCTCCGGCCTTCTAGGCACGCCTGCGACCACCCTTGGCTTCACGCTGGCATAGGGAGCACGCTGCGTGTCGAGTCCGCGCGCTCCTGGCCGAGCTTTAAGACCCAGACGACGTCGTTGGATTTTCTTCCTTCCCTCTGTTTTCCCAACGCCGCCGTCTCAACTCCGGTGAGCTTCTCTCGTCTCCTTAGTGCAAGCAAGCCCCGTAAAAGCCATGTTCTAGTTTCGCCTGCTCCTTGCATATCCGACCGAGCTGTTGCTACCGCCTGATTTTGCCGAGAGCTCGCTGTCCACGTTCATCTTCCTCGCGGCCGGCGACCTCAACGGAAACTCCGATTCACCGTGGCCAGCATCATCCGGGTGAGCCGTTGCCCTTGCTTGTTGACTTTCTGGCTTCATCTCGATACTATAGTGCTTATTCTACTCTAGCCTGCTCGTTTTGCCCACTATAGTCGCCGGAACGCTATCGTCGATGAGGTCCGCACCGCCGTGATCCCGGTCACCGTCGAAACGCATCACCATAGCTTCTTCGGTGTCGCTTGTTGCTTCAACACGATCGGGGTGAGCCACTGATGCTTCCTGAACTCTCTGTTTCACCGTTACTGGCCTTGTTTCGCTTGCGTAACGTTGCCATGCCACCACGTCCGCCATGGCTGGTGTCAGCCTTGTTCCATGTCGTAATCAACCTCCAGAGTACCACTAATCGATGCGCCTAGCTCTTATGAACATGTTGGTACTTTGGCCGTCGCTGTTGGGCTCACCATCGGCGAGTTAGCGCCGGTCAGCGCCGTCGATGCCACGGTCAATGCCTGAGGTTGGGGATGACAGGTGGGGGCCGGCTGTCAGTGTGTGAGAGAGAGAGAGAATAGTGCATTTTGTTATTTTCTGATTTTGAATAGTGCTGAATCTTTGGGAATTTGTAGGAAAATAATCATAGCTCCAAAAATTCTGAAATTTTGTGTGTAGCCTCTGTACATGCTCTAGTATGGTTTAAAATTTTGAAACTTGAAATTTGAATAGATTTTTAATGTTCAAATATTCAGTCAATTAATTAATAAATGCAATTTCCATGATTTTTGTAGGCCACTGTATAATTCGAAAAATTATGAAATTTGTTTTGGTACACTAGTGTGTCATGAGGAAGCTTACATAAAATTTTGAGGTCATTTGGAACAAGTTCATTTTTGGGCTTATTTCCAAATTAATTCAAAAATAAATAAAGGCAAACCCTAAGTGTTTGATCTTGTTTTGGTCATGTTTTATGACCAGTAGGGTTCAAGATCAGTTTGGTTAGGGAGTTCATCATAATGGTTGGAGAATTCACCGTAGTGGTCAGAGAGTTCACCATAGTGGTCGGAGAGTTCGCCGTAGTGGTCGGAGAGTTTGCTGTAGCGGTCGAAGAGTTCACCGAAGTGGTCGGAGAGCTCGCCGAAGTGGTTGGTGCTGGCGTGGTCACATCCGTTACGAATATGGTTTGGTTAGTTTGGCTTGTAACTATACCATAAAGGAAAGTTGTATTCAAGGTGTTGTTATATTTCATGCACCATGAAAGCATCATGTTTACCTTATCATCATGTTGAAGCATATGCTATTATTTCATGTAGAATCCGAGAGTGAACCGATTCTAGTTGAGCAAGTTCTAGAAGAGTCCCCGGTTGTCATGGGATTCGATAATTGTGGTACTGATCCGGAACCTGAGATCGTCAACGAAGGCAAGCCTCGGTTTATGCATTAAACCATTACCTTGTTTACTTTGAAAAGTTTATCACTTATGTTACTTATTGCATTAAGTGGATTAATTCTTATGTTACCTACTTGATGCATTACCTACCTTGGTAATTGTTTACCATCCTTGAAGATGTTTTCATTTACAAAGGCATAGAATGCTTAGTATGCTTTATGATAGGCTTTCAAAATAAAAGTTTTCATACAATCAAAGATGGTATACTGGCCAAAGAAAGAAAGAAAGAAGGTTGAATGAACTAGAGACTAGTCGGGTGACTTATCTTGAATTTTGGGTAATGTTGCCGACTATGTTGCTTAAAGGCCACTCATTGTGGATCTTCTGAATAAGACACTTTGTAGTACTGGTTACATACTCTGGTAAGCCTACTTTAGCTAATCCGATACTAAGACGAATGCCCATGCACTAGGAGTGGAGAGATGGTGGGAGTAGCGTGTACCCTCATGGCTGGAATGTGGCCGGATTTGAGGTGTGCTGTGCTCTCGGGTGGCGTGGAGATGGCTTAGTATAGGAGGATCCGGTAGCGAGGTTGATATATGCAAGATTAAGTTCTACATATGTCGTGCGATAAGGAATCCCCAGCTGGGACTTGAATCAATTCGAATTGTCGGTGCTCCGTGGATATGGAGACTCAATTCATTACAGAAGCAATGCAAGACTGGTGAATCACTAAAACATGAGAAAAGGGAATGGAATGAGAAGGATTGGAATATGGGATATGAACACTTAGTTTGAGATAATTTACTAAAGTACTTAGGGGTAAAACTTGACAATAGAATCAAGAATAGTAAGCTTTTGGCAAAGAACTTTTTAGTCTTGCTACATCCTTACCTTGACCCAACACCTGCATCTCTAAAGTCCTTCACCCCCTTTTACGTCGGGTCAGTCTTGTTGAGTACTTTTGTACTCAGGGTTTGTTAACCCTTGTTGCAGGTGAGTCGCATGCGTAGGCTTGTTTTGGTCCCTGCTACATGACTATGTTTGAAGTCAATAACGTTGAGGAATGATGAATGACCTTTGGGCAAGGCGCTAGTTTGTATGATAAATAATGTTAATGTAATATTATCCCGCTACTATGGTTGTATAACACTTATGGTATTGTAAGTTTGAAAACAACTGGTTTGTAAACTAAGTTATCTTAAGACTTTCGCTATCTTTTACTTTGATGTATATAGTTGAATAAACTGTTGTAATATGTAATGTCTGTGATTGGGATCCTGTTCAAAAAAGAATCGTGGATGATTTGGGTTTCCTGAGGACACCCGATAGACCTGTTAAGTTGTTGGGAACTCGTGTACGCTATCAAAGATCTGTTGAGACAACGATAGGTGCACGTGGGCCCAATTTCTTAGGAGGTTCTGCCACAGCTGGTATCAGAGCAGTTCCCATCTAAGATTATTGTAGGTTACTTTGGAAAATCTTCAAGTTGATTTGGATCAAAGAAAGTAAACTTGATATTTTAGAGTTCAAATTTCTTTCTTCTTATCTTTGATCTAGTCTCAATCTTATCTTATTTGAAAGTTCGTGGCGGATAATATGATTAGGTTTGTCCTATGTACTAAAAATCTAGTACTTATGATTATATATATCTTTTGTACCTAAATTCGTAAGATCGATCCATGCATCATGCTTGAGCACTTTGCATAATAATTCCCCTTAATAGTGGTTGGGTAAGTAATGTCAATCCCATTCTTGCTAACCTCCATTATCCTCAAGCTACTCTTATAGTCCTACCTTAAATTGTACAGGCTATGGCAAAGACCAAGGTAACCGCACGCAAGTTCACCGGACCTCACGGAGTCCCTCGTCACCAGATGGCACTGCGAAACCATGATCTTGGTGAAGGAAGTGCCAAGAACCTAGGAGATGAAGGATCTTCAAGCAATCCCACCAACATCAAGAACCTTACCAAGGAGCTCAACACTCTTCGTCGAGCTCATGCCAAAGATCAAGAAGAGCTGGCGGAAATGCAAAGGGGCATCACCATGACCATGGAGCTGCGGAATGAAGCCTGGACACGAGAGGATGCGGCCAATGAACGTGTCCATGAGTTGGAATTCTATGTAGAAGACCTGGAGATGGACAATGCCATTCTTCATGAGAATGTCCACCTACTATACGCTCAACTTCATCCACCTCATGGGGATGGTGAAGTTACAGATGAAGAAATGATTGTAGATCCAGGAGAAGTCGAGAATGAAGAAGAGGAGGAGGATCCTAAGGAGTTAGTGTACTTCTCAGATGAAGATGAGGTTTCGTCCGGTATGGGCACGAATGGTGATGACTAAGAGCTCAGAGTAGTAATAGTTCCTTTACTACTTTCCTAGTAAACCAGGGTTGTCTTGGGGGATACAAGACATGTAATTTAAATAAGTAACCCTTTGTAGCTTGAAACCTTTTAATGCTTTCAATAAAGAATAATGTAAGTAAACGTGTTTCTCTAACAGATGCCTCGTCCTATCATCCGAACTGGTGCTAGTGGCTCGTATGATGATGATGAGTGCCCAAATCCTCCACTAATGCCTTCGACTATGGCAGATGCCATAGCCGCACTCGTCAATGTAACGGCAGAGAATGCTAGGTTGTTAAGGGAATTGGCGCAGAACCAACAAGCACCATACCCTAATCGTGGTCGTCATAATAATGGAAATGATGAGTCAACCTATGTTGATTTCACTGACACACGTCCGCCTATGTTCTCTAAGGCAAAAGAGCCTTTAGAAGCTGACGATTGGCTTAGGACAATAGAGCAAAAGTTTGAGCTGATTCACTGTACCGAGGTTCAGAAACCAAGGTTTGTGGTACAGCAACTCTGAGGAGCTACTGGTGCCTGGTGGGCAAATTTGGTAGTAGTACAGCCCGCTGGTCACCAAATCACCTGGAGGGAGTTTAAGGATGCCTTCAGGGCACATTATATTCTAGATGGTATGATGACCATGAAGTTAGAAGAGTTTTTGGCTCTGAAGCAAGGGGAGCACCTGATGATGCACTATGTTGGGCGCTTCAATCACCTATCACAGTATGCTATTGAGTATGTGAATACTGACAGGAAGAAGAAGAATCATTTTCTTAGAGGCCTGAACACTAAACTTTAGACCATGATGGCAACTTGTGGTAACGCAACTTATCATGAGACAATCAACATTGCTATCGCTTCGGAGGAGAATTACCGCCGACACAAGGAGGCGAAGAAAAAGAGAATATCTGCTTCTAGATCGTCGAGTGGAAAGCGTCAAAAGATACTCTACCATCCTCAGAATCATGGCCGTGCACCATTCTACCCACAACAAGGCCAAGGCAGGCAGCAAATCTTTATTCACCCTACAACTAATACGCCTTATCCTCATCAAGCACCACAGCAGCAAAATAATACAAATAATGCAAACCGCAATGCTACTCTCTAGAATCACAATTATCCATGCTATAATTGTGGTAAACCTAGACACTTTTCCTGAGAATGTCCGTATCCTAGGAAGAACAATCCTGATGCACCCAAAGCCCCGGTTACTCAAGCTCAAAATCAGTACAAGGGCAATGCTCAGAATAGTCAGAAGGGTCAGGCTGAGAAGAAAACTAGAAGGGTCTTCTATACTCAGGTGGAATCTATTCCAGAAGGAGAACCAGTAATGATGGGTATGTTTCCCATTGCTAAGCATCCTACAATTATCTTATTTGATTCTGGTGCATCCCATACATTCATCAATCGTATATTTGTTGTGAAGCATGGGATAGCTATTGGGGAAACAAAAGAACCATATCATATACAGTCGCCTGGGGGACGAATCTGTACAAGGGAGGTAGTTCAGCATGTACCTATTGATTTGGGAGGTTATGAGTTCCCTACCAATATGCTGATATTTAAGGATCAAGATATAGATGTGATCCTTGGTATGAACTGGTTAACTCAACATGGGGCTATCATAGATGTCCTACATAGAACCATAAGGGTAAATGCACCTGACAGCAAAACCCAACTTCTCATCCAACTTCCCTTTCCTAAGAGTATAGTGGAAACAGTCTATACAACTATTGTTGAAGAAGCCGAGAAAATTTCAGTGATATGTGAGTTTACGGATGTCTTTCCCGATGATCTGCCTGGTCTGCCACCAGACCGAGATGTAGAGTTTAGAATTGATCTGAAACCAGGAACAACACCAGTGTTTAGAAGAGCATATAGGATGCCACCCAAAGAACTAGCAGAATTAAAAATGCAACTACAAGAGTTGTTAGACAAGGGTTTCATTCAACCTAGTTCATCACCTTGGGGATGCCCTGCTATCTTCGTGAAGAAGAGGACCAAACCTTAAGGTTATGTGTTGACTATCGGCCGTTAAATGAAGTCACCATAAAGAACAAATACCCCTTACCCCGAATTGATTTGCTTTTTGATCAACTTGCGGGAGCTAAGGTGTTCTTGAAGATAGACTTGAGATCAGGCTATCACCAGATTAAGATCAGACGAGAAGATGTGCTGAAGACAGTGTTTACTACCCGATATGGTCTATATGAATATCTAGTCATGTCTTTTGGGCTGACCAATGCCCCGGCTCATTTCATGTACCTGATGAACTCAGTTTTCATGCCCGAGTTAGATAAGTTTGTCGTGGTGTTCATTGATGACATTCTTATCTATTCTAAGAGCAAAGAGGAACATGCGGAACATCTCCACATTGTTCTACAAAGATTAAGAGATCACCAACTATATGCCAAATTCAGTAAATGTGCATTTTGGTTGGAGGAAGTACAATTTCTAGGGTCATGTGCTATCTGCTGGTGGAATAGCTGTTGATCCGAGCAAGGTAGAAGAAGTCCTTAACTGGAAAGCACCTACCATGGTTCATCAAGTTCGTAGTTTTCTAGGGTTGGCAGGGTATTATCGTCGGTTCATCCCTGACTTCTCCAGACTTGTGAAGCCAATTACTGGACTATTGAAAAATCAAACTAAGTTTGTATGGTCAATAGAATGTGAGAAGGCCTTACAGACATTGAAGAAGTTGTTGACAGTTGCACCAGTATTAGCACAACCTGATATCGAGAGGCCATTTGATATCTATTGTGATGCATCCGGAATTGGTATTGGCTGTGTTCTGATGCAAGAAGGCAGAGTCATAGCATACGCTTCCAGACAACTCAAGAAGCATGAAGAACATTATCCCACCCATGACCTTGAATTAGCTGCTGTTGTTCATGCACTCAAGATTTGGTGACATTATTTATTAGGCAATATCTGTCATATCTATATGGATTACAAAAGTTTGAAATACATCTTCACTTAGTCAGAGTTGAATATGAGGCAAAGAAGATGGTTAGAACTTATCAAAGATTATGACTTAGAAGTGCATTATCATCCGGGCAAGGCTAATGTGGTTGTCGATGCCCTGAGTCACAAGAGTCATTGCCATTGTCTGACTGTAAAACCTATGCAACGAACATTGTGTCAAGAGATGGAGCATCTAAATTTACAAATCATAGAACAAGGTTCCCTGTCCAATATTGTAGTAGAATCCACTATCAAAGATCAGATCATTGCTGCTCAACAGAAAAGTAAGGGTATAGCCCATATCAAAGATAAAGTCAAATCTAGAAAACCAACATGTTTCAAGATTGATGAATCTGATGTTGTATGGTTCAAGGATAGATTGGTAGTACCCAAAAATCCAGAGTTGCGAAAGCAAATTCTTGATGAAGCTCATTCTACAAGATATTCCATTTATCCGGGTAGCAACAAAATGTATCATGATCTAAGAAAGAGATATTGGTGGACCAAAATGAAAATAGAAATAGCTCAATATGTGGCCAAGTGTGATATTTGTCAGAGAGTCAAAGCGGTTCATATGAAGACTGCAGGTCCATTACATTCATTGCTAGTTCCATCTTGGAAGTGGGAAGATATCTGTATGGACTTCATCATGGGATTGCCTAGGACATCTGTAGGCTACAATTCAATATGGGTTATTGTTGATCGTCTAACTAAGATAGCTCATTTCTTACCAGTCATAGATAAATATCAAGTGGAACAGTATGCAAAGCTTTATCTTCATAGAATCTTCAGTCTGCATGGGGCACCCAAGACCATTGTCTCTAACAGAGGGTCATTGTTCATATCCAAGTTTTGGAAAAGTCTACATGAGTCTTTGGGAACTAAACTTATCCGTAGTTCTGCTTATCATCCACAAACAGATGGACAGACTGAATGGGTAAATCAAATTCTTGAAGATATGTTAAGAGCATGTGTCCTTTCCTATGGTACTAAATGGGATGAATGCCTTCCCTTAGCTGAATTCTCATATAACAATAGCCATCAAGAGAGCATTAAAATGGCACCATTCGAAGCACTGTATGGTCGTAGATGTCAGACACCTTTAAATTGGTTAGAAGCTAGAGAACGTTGGTTCTTTGGGCCAGATGTGGTCAAGGAAGCTGAAGAGAAGGTTAAACTCATACAAGCTAATATGAAGATAGCTCAATCCTGATAGAAAAGCTATGCTGATAAGAGGAGACGACCGCTAGAATTCAAAGTGGGAGATTATGTCTACCTCAAGGTATCACCGATGAAAGGAGTTCATCGTTTTGGGATTCGGGGAAAGTTGGTGCCCCGTTATGTAGGTCCTTTTTAGATCCAACAACGATGTGGACCGGTCGCCTATCACGTCAAGCTACCAGATCACATGTCAGCTGTGCATGATATCTTTCATGTATCTTAGCTAAAGAAGTGTCTTCAAGTACCTGACCAAGTGGTTGACTTTGGTGATGTAGAACTAGAACCTGATTTGACTTATGCCGAGTACCCTATTAGAGTCTTAGATTAGAAAGATCGAGTCACTCAAAGACGTACAATCAAGTTCTACAAAGTACAATTGAATCAACACACTAAAGATGAAGCTACGTGGGAGTCCGAGGATTACTTAGAAGAAAACTTTCCTGACTTCTTCGCTTCTATCTAGTTGCAATACCTTGTCTATATTGTAACTTGTCTCGTTTGTCAACAGAATGGAAAACCCCCTCACTAGCCTTTTGAATAAAGTTGTAATGTGTTAGCTTGACACATTTCCTTTGCCATTACTTAGCCTTAGGTTTTAAATCTCGGGACGAGATTTCTTTAAGGGGGAAGGGTTGTAACACCTCTGGTATTTTGACCTAGCACTAAAATTGGACATGTCATCATATGCATTGCAAAGCATTCATAAAGTAGAAAATTTTGAATGCATTTACTAAATAAGCTTTATTTCATAATGTTGTTATTTTATGTGATGTGATTCAAAACCCTAAATAAAGATCATGACCACAAGGGTCAAATTTCATGTGATCATGTGAGGCCATGTGTCATTTGACTCAAATAACCCTAATGGGCCATGTTACTGGTCAAAAATCAAAATTAAAGTAAAAAGGTAAACAAATCAAATTTGAATTCAAATTCAAATCATAAAGGTCCTTTTTGCCCCTTTTGTCTAATTCAAAATCCATGTGGAATTTGGGGTTGAGGCAAAAAGCAAAGTTGAAGATTATTTCATAAGGATCAACTTTGGTATTCAAAGTTTTTCAAGTTTAGATATAAAATTTGGAGTAATTTTTAAATGATTCAAATGCTCAAATGCACCCCAAATTCAAATTTCAAAATGGAAGCAGAATTTGAAAATATTCCTTGAAGCAAAGTTGTAGAGTTTGAAAAGTTGAGCAACTTTCATTTTTGGAGATTTTCAACTTCTTTAGAAATTTTGTGAGTTATTTGAAAAATAGATGCAGTGGCAAATCTGTAAATACTTCAAAAATCAATATAACCATAGGACGCCACCGCCTCACCGCCGGCGTCCTTTCTCCGGCCTTCCAGGCATGCCTATGACCGCCCTTGGCTTTGCGCTAGTGCGGGGAGCACGCTGCGTGTCGAGTCTACGCGCTCCTGGCCGAGCAATAAGACAAAGACAACGTCGTTGGATTTTCTTCCTTCCCTCTGTTTTCCCAATGCCGCCGTCTCAACTCCAACGAGCTTCTCTCGTCTCCTTAGCGCAAGCAAGCCCCATAAAAGCCATGTTCCAGTTTTGCCTGCTCCTTGCATATCCGACCAAGCTGTTGCTACCGCCTAATTTCACCAAGAGCTCGCTGTCCACGTTCATCTTCCTCGCGGCTGGCGACCTCAATGGAAACTCCGATTCACCGTGGCCAGCATCATCTGGTGAGCCATTGCCCTTGATTGTTGACTCTCTGGCTTCGTCTTGATACTGTAGTGCTTATTCCACTCTGCCCTGCTCGTTTTGCCCACTGCAGTCGCCGGAACGCTGTCGTCGACGAGGTCCGCTCCGTTGTGATCCCGGTCACCATCGAAACACGTCACCATAGCTTCTCCGGTCTCACTTGTTGCTTCAACACGATCGGGGTGAGACACTGATGCTTCCTAAACTCTCTGTTTCACCGTTACTAACCTTGTTTCGCCGACGTAATGTTGTCGTGCTACCGTGTCCGCCATGGCCGGTGTCAGCCTTGTTCCATGTCGTAATCAACCTCCAGAGTACCACTAATCGATGCGCCTAGCTCTTATGAACATGTTGATACTTTGGCCGTCGCTGTTGGGCTCACCATCGGCGAGTTAGCGCCGGTCAGCGCTGTCAATGCCACGGTCAATGCCCGAGGTTGGGGATGACAGGTGGGGGCCGGCTGTCAGTGAGAGAGAGAGAGAGAATAGTGCATTTTGTTATTTTCTGATTTTGAATAGTGCTGAATCTTTGGGAATAAGTAGGAAAATAATCATAGCTCCAAAAATTCTAAAATTTTATGTGTAGCCTCTGTACATGCTCTAGTATGGTTTAAAAACTTGAAATTTGAATAAATTTTTAATGTTCAAATATTCAGTCCATTAATTAATAAATGCAATTTCCATGATTTTTGTAGGCCACTGTATAATTCCAAAAATTATGAAATTTGTTTTGGTACACTAGTTTGTCATGAGGAAGCTTACATAAAATTTTGAGGTCATTTGGAACAAGTTCATTTTTGGGCTTATTTCCAAATTAATTCAAAAATAAATAAAGGCAAACCCTAAGTGTTTGATCTTGTTTTGGTCATGTTTTGTGACTAGTAGGGTTCAAGATTAGTTTGGTCGGGGAGTTCATCATAATGGTCAGAGAATTCGCCGTAGTGGTCGGAGAGTTCACCATAGTGGTCGGAGAGTCGCCGTAGTGGTCGGAGAGTTCGCCGTAGTGGTCGAAGAGTTCACCGAAGTGGTCAAGGAGCTCGCCGAAGTGGTCGGTGCTGGCGTGGTCACATCCATTATGAATATGGTTTGGTTAGTTTGGCTTGTAACTATACCAAGAAGGAAAGTTGTATTCAAGGTGTTGTTATATTTCATGCACCATGAAAGCATCATGTTTACCTTATCATCATGTTGAAGCATATGCTATTATTTCATGTAGAATCCAAGAGTGAACCGATTCTAGTTGAGCAAGTTCTGGAAGAGTCCCCGGTTGTCACGGGATTCGATAATTGTGGTACTAATCTGGAACCTGAGATCGTCAACGAAGGCATGCCCTGGTTTATGCATTAAACCATTACCTTGTTTACTTTGAAAAGTTTATCACTTATGTTACTTATTGCATTAAGTGGATTAATTCTTATGTTACCTACTTGATGCATTACCTACCTTGTTAATTGTTTACCATCCTTGAAGATGTTTTCATTTACAAAGGCGTAGAATGCTTAGTATGCTTTATGATAGGCTTTCAAAATAAAAGTTTTCATACAATCAAAGATGACATACTGGCCAAAGAAAGAAAGAAAGAAGGTTGAATGAACTAGAGACTAGTCGGGTGACTTATCTTGAATTTTGGGTAATGTTGCCGACTATGTCGCTTAAAGGCCACTCATTGTGGATCTTCTGAACTGAGACACTTTGTAGTACTGGTCACATACTCCTGGTAAGCCTACTTCGGCTAATCCGATACTAAGATGAATGCCCATGCACTGGGAGTGGAGAGATGGTAGGGAGTAGCGTGTACCCTCGTGGCTAGGAATGTGGCCAGGATTTGAGGTGTGCTGTGCTCTCAGGGTGGCAGTGGAGATGGCTTAGTATAGGAGGATCCGATAGCGAGGTTGATATATGCAAGATTAAGTTCTACATATGTCGTGTGATAAGGAATCCCTAGCTAGGGACTTGAATCAATTCGAATTGCCGGTGCTCCACGGATATGGAGACTCGATTCATTACAGAAGTAATGTAGGACTGGTGAGTCACTAAAACATGAGAAAAGGGAATGGAATGAGAAGGATTGGAATATGGGATATGAACACTTAGTTTGAGATAATGAACTAAAGTACTTAGGGGTAAAACTTGACAATAGAATCAAGAATAGTAAGCTTTTGGCAAAGAACTTTTTAATCTTGCTACATCCTTACCTTGAACCAACACCTGCATCTCTAAAGTCCTTCACCCCCTTTTACTGTCGGGTCAGTCTTGTTGAGTACTTTTGTACTTAGGGTTTGTTAACCCTTGTTGTACGTGAGTCGCATGCGCAGGCTTGTTTTGGTCCCTGCTGCATGACTGTGTTTGAAGTCAATAACGATGAGGAATGATGAATGGCCTTTGGGCAAGGCGCTAGTTTGTATGATAAATAATGTTAATGTAATATTATTCCGCTACTATGGTTGTATGACACTTATGGTATTATAAGTTTGAAAACAACTGGTTTGTAAACTAAGTTATCTAAAGACTTCCGCTATCTTTTACTCTGATGTATATAGTTGAATAAACTGTTATAATCTGCAATGTCTGTGATTGGGATCCTGTTTGAAAAAGAATCGTGGATGATTCGGGTTTCCTGAGGACACCCGATAGACCTGTTAAGTTGTTGGGAACTCGTGTACGCTATCAAAGGTCTGTTGAGACAACGATAGGTGCACTGTGGGCCTGATTTCTTAGGAGGTTCTGCCATAGTTTCTCTGGCCTTCTATCGGTAGTTCTTGAGGTCCTATGGGTTCCCAGGGCACTTGCATGTGCCCTAGAAGTTTCCCACGAAGATCTCCGTTAGGTCCACCAACTTTGGATTCTATTGGACGGAAGGTGTTCCAACGATGTTCGCGTCAAATCGGCTAAGAACAATGGAATGTTGCGGATAATAAAATCGTCATTATCCGTACCACTGGCTTGGTAGGCAAGCCGATAATCCTCGAGCCATAATCTAGGGTTCAGTTTCCCCCAGAGTATTTTGGGATGTTAGTTGGTGGTCGGTACCTTGGCGGGAAGGCAGTGTTGAGGATGTGTCAGCCGAAGGCCTAAGACCCCTGTAGGCCTAGGCTCGGGCTTTGGTCCTCTCCACTATCATAGTGTCCACCATAACGAGGGTGATAGCCATGGCTAGCTCCCTCTCTTGGATCATTGTAGGTACGTCTGTGGGCATCGAGGGTGTCACGTCTATCACAGTTACGACCAAAATGCTGACGCACCGGGACCACGGTGCGATGCCTGTCGCCTTGCGACGCCTGGTGGACTGACGCATCCCTTCTAGGACGCTCTATGGGAGTGCATTGGCTGGCGTTGAGCTCACATCATCGAGACAACGAGCTCTCGGCCTGCTATGCCATCGCATGTTCAAGCAGCATGAGAATCTCATGGGGGGCCTGATGATCCTTGGGCGTCGTAGCCTCGGGAAGACCACATAGCAAGGCCATAGTAGCGGTGATGTTTTGGCTTGCCCGAGCGAAGCAAGGGAGGGTTTCATCATCTGCAAAGATCCTCCAGTTCATGTTGTGGGCCATGGCACATGCGCGCCCACCATCTCTACGGCGCTTGATCTCTCGATCGAGCTCTATGCATTCTTGCTCAAGCTGGAGTCGCGCTTCCTTGAGCTCTCTATGTTGGGCTTTCAGCTGCTCCACCGGCATGCGAGGTGGGGCCACTGTCTCCCCCTTGCCCTCATCATCGAGGTCATTCATCTGGGTTGCCTCCTCCTTGGGGATGCTCTCGACATGTCCCTTGAGGGTACCTATCATGAAGCATTCACGAGAAGGGTGATGGCTCCCCCTGCTGGAGTTAGAGCTAGAGGGTGATTTTGGCTCCTCTACAAAAAGGTCATGGAAGGATTCCATGATGTGTTCGATCACTCCCATGAACCTGACGTTCGTGGGAGATGGAACCATGTGTTGTGCCACAAGGTGGCTAACGGTCTCTGTGGCGTTGTAGAGATCGAACGGGAGCACTGTTGGGGAGCTCCGGATGAGTCATTTCAAAGGCTCTCCCTCGGCAACCTGCGCCATGATGTCGGTGAATGAGAAGGTGAGGTGGCGTAGGTCCTCCCAAGACGGCTAAGGTCCTAGGAAGACACCAAGCTAGTGCTCAAGCCTCCTATAGTCGAAGTCAAGGGGCTAGCCACATCTAGGGGCGCGGGCCTCCAGCGCACATAGCCATAGCTCATTGAGCACCTCGGTGATTATGTCGAGGCCGGTGGGCTAGAAGGGCTAAGTGACAACAGACGCCCGCGCCAACTCTCCCTCCACCGTGATGACAAAGTCCAGGTCCCTGAAGCGCACATGTGCGCCTAGGGCCTAGCTGATGCCGTGATTAGCCATCCATGGCCTGATTGTGAACGTCGGGACGCGCAAAGTCCCCTGCCTGGTGCGCCAACTGTCGGTGTTTCGATTAAACACCAACAAATAAATTTGTGTTATTGCATATCTGGCCCAGATGGTGTGCTAAAAAGACACAAGATTTATAATGGTTTGGGCAGAATGTCTCTATATCCAGTTCGTGGCTGCTGCTCATGTTATTTGCACTAAAAAGTTCATAGTAGGGATTACAAACGAGCGAGAGAGGGACAAGTCCCAAGTCTCTGATGGAAAGGTCAAATGGACGCTGAGAGCTCGGTTGCTACTCTGCTATATGCTCGAGGTTCGAGCCTAGGGGTTCTATCCGTCTCCCTAGTGGTTGCCCTACTTTCCCTTTTATAGGTCAAGGGAGAGCATGGATTACAGATGGGAGAAAAAAAGTAAGATGAGAGGCAAAGGAAGTCTTTCAAGGACGTCGTGTCTTCCTTTTTCTCTATGTAGACCCCGCTAACTTGACAGGCGGTGGCAGGGATTACCCCAGGCCAAGCGCATAGCCACTGGTCCTAATAGGGCTATGTTGGGTGTCTGTCCGCTGACAATGTCATGTCCCGGCATTATCAGCGGGTTGCCACGTCCCATCCCGCCTCGGCGGGCGACGTGGCGGACCAGGGTGCTGATCAGCGGCCACACGGGGAGCAGGCAACACAGTGACTGCATGTCCATTACTATGGGTAATGTATGCTTCCTTCTAGACCATAGCGGTTGTTGTTAGCTTCCGCAAGGATCCGTGCCTGAGGGCAAATGACAGCGCCCACAACATTGTAGGGTAAATGTCGGTGCCTACAACACTGTTTAGGCTCGGCCATGCTTGGAAGGTCACAAAGCACCCTTCTGACATGGCCTGATGGGACTATCCTGTAGGGATGTAGGGTACAGTCCTCGATATTGCAGTTGACTTTGAGCACCTTGCCTTATCTACTCCGTGTGTTGTTGTAAAGGAGTCACACGCAGATGTCGGGTGAGGCGGAGCCAGCCCTCAGATGTCGGGCGAGGTGGAGCCAACCCTCAGACATCGAGCGAGGCAGAAATAGCCCTCAGACGTCGGGCGAGGCGGAGCCAACCTTCAAACGTCAGGCGAGGTAGAAATAGCCCTCAAACATCGAGCGAGACGGAGCCAGCCCTCGGGGGTCAGATGGGGCAGAGCCAACCCTCAGAGGTTGATTGAGGCAGAGCCAGCCCTCAGATGTCGGGCGAGGCAGAGCTAACCCTCAGGGGTTAGACGAGGCGGAACCAACCGTCAGGAGCCAGCCGAGGTCGAACCGACCCTCAGGGGCCAGTTTCGAGGTAGAGCCCGTGGCCTTAGTGGCTAGATGAGGTGGTGCCTAGCAAGAGGTGTAGTCGTGCTCCTGATGCTTGGATGAATCAATGTTGACAGGTATTAACTCCTTCTCTTCAGGTACCCTAGTATTGGTCCCCGACACTGTTGCACACTATACAAACACTTGTAGTAAAGTTGAACTAGTCTCTCATTGTAATTGTACACAATACATTAAAAGTTGCTAGTTACTGGTCTTATCTTAATGCAACAAGGGCGCGTTTGGTTACCTACTTTCGAGTGCAGGCGCGAGTCTGGCTAGCCGCATGCAAACTGCATCGCCAAGCCTAGTTCCCATGAAATGGATTTCATTTTCGTTTCCTGGGAGCAGTGGCGTAGCTTGGCAGAATAAATAGGGTGGTAATCTATGTAATTGAGCTCTAATCATCAATTAACAGTGCTGAAATTACTGTTTACTTAATGGATATTAAGGTGAGCAAGGGGGGGGGGCACCATGGCCCACTTGGCCTCAACAGAGCTCTGCCCCTGCTTGGGAGCCTGGCTCTCATGGGCGCGAGCGTAGCTACAAGCCAGAGAGTGTCTTATCTATTCCTAGTCCTCTTCAAGTCTGGTGAGTACACAAGCACTCGAGCAGTGAGCATTCAGCAGATCCATCCCCTATCCCTTGTCTCCTTGTCATCGCCGCGTTGTCTTCGGCAACTTTGGTGCTCTAGCAGTGCATGTGAGCAGGGATGGATCTGTAGGGGGGCTCCAGCCCCTACAACTGGTGCATCAATGGAAATATGGGGAGGGTGATGGAGAAGAAGAGGTGGAGAAAAGGAGAAAAATGGAGAGAGAGAGAGAGAGAGAGGAAGAAGAGACCACCCCCTCAATCCTATTCCACATCTGCCGTTGCATGTGAGATCCATCCCCTAACCCTAAGCCCCTAGCCCTCTCATCTTCTTTTTGTAGGTTGTTGGTTGGTGCTCCAGGGTAGGAGCATCTAGGGGTGCGCATGCACGATGATGAGGAACCAAAGGGTGGCGGTGGCAGATAATGATGATCCTCCAATGACCATCAATGATGAACTAAGGTTGATGATGGGCTAGAGGGGAAATGACGAGGACAACATGGGGGGACAAAGGAGTTGTTCGGCAACTTTGCCATGCTTACCAATGTAGCTACTAATGATGATGACAATGATGTGGTTGCTGGAGCTACTTCAGGGTTTGGATCTGCAAGTGCAACCGTTTCCATTGCAAAGAACGCGAAGAGGACTAGGATGTCCACCTCTGATGTGTGGAACGATTTCAAGATGAAAAACGGAGTGGAGGTCAAGTATGCTAAGCACCACATCTTTAATCATGTCTTGACTGCTAGGTCTACTCAGGATATTGTGCACTTGAATAGGTACTGAAATGCATGCAAACTTAAATGTGATCGTAGCAACATGTCACAATCACTTCTTCAGTTTCATCCTGATGGCGCGATGCGCCACTAGGGAAAAGTGTTGAAGTTGCTCGTACAAAATGTGTAGGCTCATTGCTAGAGAGGATTTGCCTGTCACATTTGTTGGATCTATGAGATTTCCATAAGCACTTCAAATTTCCATAAGCACTTCAATGAGCGTCGTGTTAAGCTTATGGAATTGTTGGAAACTAGTATCTCATATGTTGCTCTTACCTCGGATATATGGTCTAGAAATGCTAATGAGGACAACTTCAGTGTAGTTGCTCATTTTGTTAATTTTGAATGGTGTTTTGGAGAAGAGGCAACCAGCCTTAGGCTCATTGATGAGCCTCACATTGGTCAAAACATTGCTGATCGTGTACTTCTTGTGCTGGAAGGGTATGATTTAACTGAAAAGGTGTTTGCTGTCGTTCTGGACAATGCCTCTTCTAATGCTAGCACTATGGTAAAACTAACACCTAGGGACTATATGGATCCTCTTCTCTAAACTTTAGAGCTAAAGCTCCAAACAGTTGGTCTAAAGTTAGCTCTAAACTTTAACCCACCTCATATTTGAGCTTTAGACCTTAAAAGTGAGCTAAAGTGCCCTAAAGTTTTAGAGCTCTAAAGTTCAGAGGAGGTGAGCTTTAGACCTTAAAAGTGAGCTAAAGTGCCCTAAAGTTTTAGAGCTCTAAAGTTCAGAGGAGGTGATCCAAACTGGCCCTTAGTATGAAGGGTTATGTTGGTGATTTATTTTTGCACTAGCTTTGTGCTTGCCATATGTAATAAACCTGATTGTCAAAATCTAGATTGAAGAGACCAAGCCTTATCTTAAGGCATTTAGAACTGTCATATTTTTCTTGAACTCTTCTAATAACCTTGGCCATAGTGGGTACGTGGGAGAGAAGGAACTTTTGGGTTGTAACCCCTTTTTAGTATCTAGTACTCTCTCCATTCCAAATTATAAGATGTTTTGATTTTTTTTAGATATATTATTTTTGCTATATATTTAGACATGCACTATATATCTCAGTGCAAAGCCAAAAATATAAATCTTAAAAAGCCAAAACATCTTATAATTTAGAACGGTACACATAAGCATAGGATACTTCAATCTCACATCAATCACATGCACGTAAAGACGGTCAGCGCTGAGCCCCTGTTGACATTCCAACACTAGAACCCCTTTTGTCTCTATGCTCGACGGCCTACCAAATAATTTTCCTGTTCTGCAGCACTACTTCTACAGTCCTTGTAGCGAACGAACAATATTTTCATCTCACACATTTCAGCATAAGCTCAGCATAAGCCAAAATTTCAGCGAAACGAAGGGGGACAATTTTCTAATGTCCGCATGGAAGTCACGGCCCTTGCGTTTTGACTGCGTGGTAACCTATCGCCCGTCCATCCCACGTTGTGCGGTACTTTATAAGCACACTACTAAACAGTGCCCGTGCGTTGCAACGGGATTAAAAAAGTTATCAAACACTGATAGAAAACTGGTGATGGAATGGTGCATATGTATTTATGTTCTATTCTTTCTATAAATGTTTAAAACAATAATTTATTTTATGATAAAGACGACATCCATGTTATAATTTAATGTTGGCAATAGCATCACAATATCTTATTATAAGTTGTTTGGCGTCGCCACAGCGCCGCTGGCTCTCCTTCGCCGTACTGACGTACATCTTAACGACGATTGGCCTGCCCGTCACAGACAACGGTGTGCGCCATAGGGTCTGTCGTCTTTCTCATTCCGCCGCCTCCTTGTTGTTGCCTCACAGTAAACATGCTCGCTGCTCTTAGAAATATCATACGTGGTACATCCATTAGTTTGGGTACACACCACACGTTTGCCTGACCATTACATTGACACAGGGAAGCAAGAGATGTGTAGTGTGCAATCGCAGCCAGAACAACCAGTCACCACCGTGAGCCAACTACCGTGTGCAACAGCAGCTAATGCCGATGAGGCTGTACGTGAAGACCACGATGCAGTCGGTGTCACAGCGGCCGCTCCACAAGACCCTATCGCGGCTGCACGTGGACACAGTGTGGACGGCCCAACACGACACCGATCAAGTTCCAGCTATAGGACGAGACATGGCCATTCCTGTTGTGGTTCCCTGATCAACGCGTTTGGGATGTGCCTGGGCGAGAGGAGCCAGGCCATGCTGTGGAAGACGCTGCTGTCTGAGCCATCGATGGCGTTCCTGCACGTGAGCCCCGCCGTGAACCACACGCACTTGTGGGTCTCTGCCATGCTCATGGAGCTCGTTTCCTTCATCTACCTCCTCAAGGTCATCTTCTACTTCGAGGCGGTCCGGCGCGAGCTCCACCACCCCATCCGCGTCAACTTCTTCTTCGCGTGCGTGGATCACATGCCTCTTCCTTGTCAAGGGCCTGCCACACCCGGTGACAGACATCCACCACGTGGTGTGGTACATCCTCATGGTGCACATGTTTGTCCTGGACCTCAAGATCTACGGGCAGTGGATGTCCGGTGGCGACCGCCGGCTATCCACCAAGGTGGCCAACCCGACCAACCACCTCGCAATTGAGTGGCTTGTGTATGTCATCTACCACTTTCAACCCGGACATGAATTTCTTTAGCCAATTCACCTGCCCTGTGGCCTCATAACATGCTACAAACTCAGCATACATTGTGGACGATGTAGTGACGGTTTGTTTTGAGCTTTTCCACTGATATAGCTCCTCCTGCTGAGAGTGAATATGTATCCTGACATGGACTTTCTTTCATCTCCCGCATAATCAGAATCTATATACCCCTCTATGTATAGGGAATCAGATCTTCTGTACATTAGCATGAGACCCTTCGTACCTTACAGGTAACGCAAAACTTTCTTTACTAATTTCCAGTGTTCTATTCCTGGATTACTCTGATATCGGCCAAGCAACCCGGTAATAAATGCTAAGTCAGGACGAGTACACACTTGAGCATACTGTAAACTTCCAACAGCTGAACTATATGGAACCGCTTTCATTTGATTGATCTTATATTGGTTCCTAGGACATTGACATTCCCATATATGTCACCCTTGACTATGGGAGCAGGTAAAGACTTACAATTTTGCATACTGTATTTCTTTAGAACTTTTTCTAAGTATGTCTTTTGTGATAATCCTAAAACCTCGTTTTCTCTATCTCGGTGAATCTCTATTTCTAGGACTAACAAAGCTTCACCGAGATCCTTCATATCAAACTTTGAGGACAAGAACTTCTTTGTTTCTAGTAGTAGATTAACATCACTGCTAGCGAGTAAGATGTCATCCACATACAAGACTAGGAAAATGTATTTCCTATTCTTGAACTTTGCATAAACGCAATTGTCTTCTACATTTTTTTGAAACCCAAACTTTCTTATTATACTATCAAACTTCAAATACCACTGTCTTGAAGCTTGTTTTAATCCGTAAATAGATTTCTTCATGCGGCATCCATGCGTTCTTTTCCTTCCACAACAAAACCTTTCGGTTGTGCCATGTAAACATTTTCTCTAAATCTATGTTTAGGAACGCTGTCTTTACATCCATCTGATGTAACTCTAAGTCGTAATGTGATACAAGCGCCATTATGATTCTAAAAGAATCCTTACATGAGACTAGAGAAAATATCTCATTGTAATCTATGCCTTCTCTTTGCAGTGAAACCTTTTGCCACAAGTCGCGCTTTAAACCTTTCTATATTCCCTTTGGAGTCATGTTTAGTTTTGTAGATCCATTTATAGCCTACTGTCTTGGCTCTTTGAGGAATTGTTTTTAAGTTCCTAAACATCGTTGGTTTTCATTGATTTCATTTCATCTTCCATGGCTTCAAGCCACTTGGATGAGTGAGCGCTTCTCATGGCTTCTTCAAATGATGTAGGATCACCCTCCTATTTGAAATTCCTCGCTTTCATTAACTTCATAATCATCAGGAATGACTGATCTCCTGACTCTTAAGACCTTCTAGGGGCCTCATTAGATGACGCTTGTTCTACATGAGGCTATTGTTGCTCTTCCTCATGTGTGACAATGGATTCTAGGGGATCCTGAAGGATAGGTTTCCTCAGGTTCATTCATTGTTGCCATAGGAGAACTAACAACAGGTGCTGTTATTGCAGTGTTTTGCACTGTTGGTACAGCAACAACAGGTAGCGTGAAGAATGGCTCCTGAACTATGGGAGTGGGCACATATACCTGCTTCTCTTCAAAACTAATTTCTCACGCTACCATGCTCCCCCTAATCATATCATCCTCTAAGAAGACAACATGTCTTATTTCTACAAACTTTCGTTTGTCTGTCAAGACAATAGAAGCGATAACCTTTTGACTTTTTTAGATAACCAATGAAATGGCAGCTGACTATCTTGGAGTCTAGCTTCCCTATGTTTGGCTTAAATACTTTTGCCTTAGCTAGATAATCCCACACACGTAAATAGTTTAGTGAGGGTTCCTTTCCTGTCCACAACTCGTACTGGTGTTTTGGGCACTTACTTACTTGGCACTCGATTAAGTATATGAATGACTGGCTTTTAACTGTCTCCATCCATAAAACTTATCAGTAGGGTAGAGTAACTTATCATGCTTCTCACAATTTCCATTAATGTATGGTTGCGTCTTTTAGCTACTCCGATTCTGCTTGAGGACTCGCCCGGTGTAGAATACTAGGCTACTATGCCATTTTCTAGTAAGTACCTTGCAAAGGGTCTAGGAACATGGCCATATGGGGTGTGTCGACCAGTAGTACTCTCCCCCACGGTCGGACCTTACTACCTTAATCTTTAAGTTGTGCTTATTTTCTACTTTAGCCTTGAATATTTTAAATTTATCCAATGCTTCCGATCTTTCCTTAATTGGATAAATATAGCCAAAACTGAGAATAGTCATCTATGAATGTTATAAATGAATCATAATCATCCACACTCTTCATAGGAAAAGGACCACAGATGTCTGTGTGAACTATTTTTAAAATTCCTACGCTTCGTTTGACATCTTTCTTTATTTTCTTAATGTACTTTCCTTTTATGCAATCTATGCATTGTTCTAAATCTAAAAATTCTAAAGGCGGAAGAATTAATTTCTTAATCAATCGCTCTATTCCCCCCCTCGAAATATGGCCTAAACAACAGTGCCATAATGTTATAAATGAACAATTGCACCTAAATCAATCCACCAAGTAGATTTTGCATAACTTAAATATAAGGATTCATCTATGAATGTAATGAAATCCTCACCTATCTTTGGAAGGCTCTTCAGGAAGTCTGGACAGTCCCTTTGGTAGTGTCCATGCTTCTTGCACCATTTGCACTGATCCTTTTCAACTTGAGCATTGTTGTTCTTTCGGATGATGGTTGTTCTGAGGGGCTTTCCCTTGAGGTTTGGCATTCGTATTGAAGTTCTTTTTCTTGTCCTTCACAAGGTTAGTAGAGTCACCCTATAAGGATTCCACCTCTCCTCTTCTTGAACACACATTGCGATGAACTTCTCTATGTCCCACTTATCGGGCTGCATGTTGTAGTTAACAACAAAGGTTTCATATTCCTTTGGCAAGGAAGCAAAAACCAAATAAATTAGGAACTTGTCCTTGAACCCCAAATCCATTGGCTTCAGCTTCAAAGCCGTGTTGCTCATCTTCAATATGTGCTCTCTGATACCTACCACTAGTATATTTCTCATTGAACAATTTCTTGATCAATGTACTGGCATAAGCCTTTGAAGAGCCAGTGAACTGACTCTCCACCTTCTTGAGATACTCCGTGGTGGTATCACAGTCTGGGATAGAACCCCTTATAGCATCTGAAATTGTGAACTTGGCCACCATCAAGCACTTGTGGTTTGAAATATCCCATTTCTTACGTTTAAGATCATACTTCATCCGCACTTCTACATGATCTTGCTGCCGAGCAGTGAAATAAGCATCAGACTCTGTTTTCTTCCCTCACTGGGTCCACTAGCTTAGTAGAACACGGGGAGGTAAGCGCTAGGTCATTTTCAGACAGCGCAAGTGCTAGTTCATACTTCTCTCACCATACCCTATAGTTGTCCCCTTCAAGAGGTGGTATGTGCGAGATGAATCCATTGGGTTGAGTCCTGAAAAACACCATCAGAGATAGTGAGAAAATATGACAATATAATTGCATGCTTTAATTTAACGTTGGTCAAAATTAAAACATACAATATTCTTATACACTAATTCTACATCACCGTTGGGCAGAAATAGAATTAATGCATGGAAAACTTATGAATAAACATTATAATATTGCTATTATCAACATTGGTCAGAAAAATAACAATATTATGATTTACTGATTAAAATTGTCTACTCTTCAAATTAAATTCTCTTGTTGGTTCGAATTTAATTAGAAGATTATTGAGTTTAACATTGCAGCGAAAATATAAAAAATTCATTATCTATTTTTCAGAAGCATTGAACTTTTCTCAACTATTCTAAAAATTTATCCCATTGGTTCAAATTTTATCAGAGATTTTAAACTAGATAAATATCATCAAAATTGCTTCTGGAAAAAGAATAAACTTAAACTCGTAGAACACTGTTCATGTGGCCAAAACCAGTTGAAACAGTGAAATTCAGCCCGACCTGCATTGTCCTCGCGCGCGCTGTGCCTTCCTAGGCTGCAACCTGGGCCTAGGCCGGCAAAGATACCCGCCGTGCGCCCCCGCCTGGGCTGAATCTTGGTCCAGCGAATCGCAGCCATTCATCTAGATCCGACAGCCAGGCGTCATCTTCAAGAGATCAAAACTCCCCCCCAGCCACGCCCCCTCAAACCCTAGTGCCATTCTCTTCTCTTCCTTCTCTCTCTCTCTTAGCTCCACGATGACACCGAGTGAGGCGAGGTGATGATGGCGCTATTGCTGGCCCCTCGCCGGTGCGCGAGTTCCCCCGTGGGTGAGCGCGCCGCCATCGAGCGGCCTGGTCATGGCGCCCTTGGCTAGAGCATGTGCCTGCTCAACATGCAGCCGTGCCTCGACCCTTCTTCTTGCATGCCGATGAGGCGGCAGCGTGGTGCAGCGGCGAAGTAGGCCTCTTCCCCTTCCCCTTTTCTTCTCTGATTGGAGTTTTCTTTCTTTTCTTCTCAGATCTAACCGATTTAGGGTTGGGGATGGGGTTAGGATCGAGATTAAGGTTAGGGTTTCCTTACTATTCATGTTCTCTGAGTGGTTTCTTCATGGGTTAGGGCTCAGTTTGAGTTCTCTTGAAGCCAGGACCCCATTCTTACTGTTGTTCTTCACCCAATTTAGGTTTAGGGTTCGTTGAACCCTCTGTTTAGATCCAAAACCGAATCTATCACCTCCTTCTAAATGCTGCTACTCAGTTTTCTTTTCTGATAGGCTAGATCTACACCTAGTTAGGTGACTGATACCATTGATAGAACTAGAATATGATCAGTAGCCATAGATCTAGCATGTTAACTTACTTTTGGAATAAACAGTGAGTCCTAGAACATCTACTAGTACAGGATTA
Source organism: Miscanthus floridulus (assembly GCF_019320115.1). Classification (NCBI taxonomy): domain Eukaryota; kingdom Viridiplantae; phylum Streptophyta; class Magnoliopsida; order Poales; family Poaceae; genus Miscanthus; species Miscanthus floridulus. The sequence continues at coordinate 12,144,383 of NC_089580.1, forward strand.
ATAGATAGAGTGAGAGAGAGAGGGGTGAAGGTGGTGCAAACCATTGGCCGCCTTCAAGGAAAATGAGCTCACCATTGCGGTGCTTGGTGGAGACCTAGTGGTGGTGTTGTGTCAAAGGGCAGCGGTGCAGTGGCGGCGTTGGCCGATGGTGGTGCTTCCCATCATTAGCTGTGCACCCTCTCTTAGATCAGATTAGGGTTGTGTCGGTGGAGCGACTATAGCTCAGGTGAACCTCATGACTTGAGCCACTGGCCCCCACCTCTCTTTTATAGCGTAGTGTGATGGGGGCCCACCAACCATGTAGGGTTGGGCGCCCCCGATCATGGTGTGGGCCAATTGGATAGAGATCAACTAACACATACGTGTACATCATATTTATATTATAAATATGCATATATACAACATGCATGTACTGACCGTGTATATATGTACATACAGGTGATGCGCATCAACCTATTTAGGGGCGTCCGCTTCTCACTGGCGTGGTGGGCGTACAACATTCCTGATGACAAGCATAGCCTCACAACGGCAATGTACGTGTCGGTGGTGACCAACGTGCCCACCTAGGCGCTGGCCGTGGGGTTGTCCGGGGTGGCGTCCGTCACCATCGCGAGTGCTGGTTGTTAGGTTGATCTCCACCAATTGGCCCAACGGTTAATTGGGCCCTTGATCCACGTCCTAATCGGGGGCGCTCAGTCTTTATACTGGCTGATGGGCCCTCGTCGCGCAGCGCCATAAAAGGCTAGTGGAGGCTAGGGCACAAGACATGAGGTTCACTGTAGCCGCCAACGCCTCACCGAAGTTCCTAACCCTAGACCAATCGAGAGGGGCGCTGTAAGCGATAGGAAACTCCATCACCTTCACTGCCGCCACAGCACCACGCTTGTGCTGCTGCTACCTTCGATGACCTGGCGGGCATGTTGACGGCTACCTCTACTGCCTTTGTGGCCACCATGTTTGTGGCGCCATGGCCGCGATAGCGCTTGGCGACCCAAGTCTTCTATCTAAGCTAAGTATTACCCACTGATCTATGACTAGAAGTACTTTTAGATCCATCAATGGTATCTGTGGTAGAACTGCCCAAAATAACTCTCTTACAGATGCGCTTGTCTTCCACTAGACACTAAGCACCCCCAAAGGTGAGCTTCAGCAGGCAGTTCTGTCGAGCACACCCCATGGGAGAACTTGAACATCCACATTTTTCAACAGGATCATAAATGGAAGAATAAAGCTTACAACATTTTAGCCATCTCTTACATCACTTTCCATGCAACATCAAAGTATAATATTTATTGTTTATAACAGCGGAATATAACCATATTATCAGAGTTTCAGCAGAAATAAAATCATTTAATGACAAGTTAAACATTAACATGATGATCCGTTATATACATCATAACAGGTTAGAAGTTTTTCCATTGTAAAACATTTTGGGTGGAAGTTTCAAATAAACTCTATGTACACAAGATTAAGGAAATCCTCGCTGAGCCCACTACGAGGTTCCCGCACACAAGTGTCAGCTCTAGCATCCACCTGTCACTTGCAATAGGGTAGAACAAACCCTAAGTACTCAATTGTACTCTGCAAGACTTACCCGTTAGGAGAAAAGAAAAGACTCCAAGGATATGCAAGGCTATCTAGCTTGTGGATTTTATTGCATCTGTAGGAGCATTACTAATTGTGCGTCCTTATATTCAATTTTATTAGCAGTCATCATTAGTTCATTAACTAACCATTCTATGTAAGCACCTATGCTACTTTCAAGCAGGTGGTAAGCAATTAGAACCATTTTACCATCTTTCATATCCAATTCTTACTACGGTGCTAGATCGTAGACAAGTCGTACCGTATTACACGGTAATTCGTTAATCAATGTAGCCTAGCTGGGTACCCCAAAACACACTTCCCACTTGTACCCCAGGCACAAGCAGGACCAACCCACTACTCTCTTGTCAAGGGGTCTAGGTCCCCATCCAAACATGGACTCCAAGCCCCCACACCTAAGTCCTAAACTCAGTGTGGTGCTTAGACCTCCACCATCCCCGCCTCCAATCAGTCGGTCCGAAAAGAGCCTAGAACCCACGATAAGAGAGCAATGAGCCTTCCCTGCCCCCATAAGCAAGTATGTGCTCAAGATAATAAGTCTGTGACCTGACTAGAATCCAATGCAACAGTCGGTCCTTAATCGACATAGGCGGAACAAGTGCAATCCGAGCCTCGTTTGAATGCCAAACTAAGTCTAGATCCAAAGTACCATTCCGCCCGGTCTCCAATTATCATTCATATATATATTCCATGTGATAGTAATATAATAACAACAATAATATCTTTCCTATCTCTCGCGAGTGATAGGCAATCACTCGAACTTCTATCAGAGTCCTGCAGCATAGCAATCTACTATGATCCTATAATACTAGTAAGATAAGGATATATATGCAAGTGGTTTTCATTCAACTCCTTAAAACTTAATGCACAAGCATAAGATAAAGTGCAGAATAATAGGGGTTATGCACCGGAGCTTGTCTGGGCAAGATATAACCAAAAGTTAGCACTCCATCATGGTAACATGATCATCAAGGCACCATCTTTTCCACTACATCGGTCATCTCCATGATCCATCGTTGTTCCTATTATGATATACATGGATGCAATGTAGAGACGTAATTAATCAATGGTAACTACAACCCTATAATATGATTACGCTCCATGAGCTAACAAGCTAGCTTAATGACTAACGTACTAGTCTACGTATCCACATTGCCAAGTAAGGCTTGTTTTCGAAAAATGTTTTCGTTCTACAAACCCCCCAATTATTTTTGACATTTGATTGATTAAATATATATTTTTGCACTAGGGCTCATTTATTTACCTTAACAAACTAATTCCTATGGAGCTACAAAAGTTACAGTGAGCACCTAATAATGTTAGGAATCTACTGTAAAATTTCAGGGCCAGTACTACTACCAATTCATCACAATAATTCCAACAAGTTCATATTTTACCCATTTTAAGTGCTTCAAATTAATTAGTCTACTCTTGAAAAATTCTATGAAACTAAGTGAACAAAATACATTAGCAGATAGGTCATGATTTTAGAAACCTAACAAAATTAGTTTCACAATTTTTAGGACATCTACACAAATTTATCTTGAATTTACAAGTTTACCTTTAGAAACTAAATTAGAAAACACTTTAGAAATAGAAAAGGGCGGTGGCCAATGATTCGGCCCGATAGCCTAGCCTGGCCCAATGTGGGACTCGGGTGCGCGCAGCAGCTCTGGCCTAGTGGCCCAGCGTGGAGCGCAGGCCCACTGCATGAAGCGGCCCACGGTAGGGGAGCCCGCGCTGGCACTTTAGCAAATGAGCCCTTAGGACTTTTTTCAAACCACAACTAGGTCCTAATACTATTTCTTCTTTCTCTGGCGAATTCACTTAACCCCCTAGATTTTACCAAATTTACCCACGCGCACCCCCGGTCATCCCAGTGCACGGTGGTGCGGCGAGCGGTGGGACTGGGCATCCACCCTTGGCCACCAAAGGCCCACATGGACCCACCTAGCAGGGTCAGGTCGCCATCTACAGCTACATGCTCTACGATGGGCGGTGGTTAGGGACTTGGAGATGCACTGGCGTGAGGTGCAGCGGACGAGCGGCTAGTCCGTGGTGGCAGGCGCGACTGTTCCGACGAGCCTACGACCTCACGACAAGGTAGAGATGGCAAAGAAGCATCAGTAGCTCACCATGGTGCACTCCCCACTGACAGTTGAAGTAGGGGAGCACTGCAATGGTCTGGCCTAAGGCGACCGAGCGGTTCGGCGATGCTCTACGATGGACACCATGTGCATCACTCCATCGGCGATGAGCTCCCTGGCCAAAATAGTGCGAGCACCGGATAGAGGGAGTCAAGGTGAGCTCAGGGATTACGAGCAATTGAACTGCTACCACACCTACATGCCTTACCCCTAATCTTCTGGTCATGGCGGTGCACATGACCGACGGCGAGCAAAAACACCAATTTGCCAGGTGGGTAGTGACCAGCCGGGCTTGAGGGGAAACGGGCGTCTAGCTGACTACCTATGCTACTCACTGGTGTGAGGAATTAGACTGAGAAGCCTTGAGCTAGGCGAATTGAAGGAGCGGAGAGCGTGGTGCCTCGAATGCGACAGCGACTCCGACGACATGCTGGCATGGCACTACCAATATACACAACCTGTCCTCTCCTCCCTATCTCATAGGCGGGGCGGTACATGCCGTTGTGGCAATAGAGGTAGATGGGATGAGCGGCTGGGATTGCACCATGGGACACAGCAGCGGCACGGCGGTAGGTGAGGTGCATGGCCAAGAGCGCGTGTGCACGAGAGGTCGGCTGCGACCAAGCACATGGCTCGGCGCGGTAAAGGAACTATAGGGCGGAGCGACTGCCATGCTAACCTAGGCAACGATGGCTGTAGCCACAGCTCGACTCCGTGCGTGGCTCGATAGCCAAAGGGTGGCACGCGCGACAGTGGAAACCTGGCCATAGCCGACTGGAGCTAGCCATCGTGAGGCCAAGGAGCCACGCGGCATGACCTAGGTGTGCGAGCTGGCCAGTGGTAGCAGGCCGGCTATGGCATGAGCCTAGCACCAGCAGTGCCCACGCTCACAGTGTCCGTGAACTCGAGCCGAGAGGTATCAATTGGTGCCATGCACGCATTTTAAAGTGAAGCAAAAGCGGCTAACGATCACGATCGAGGCTCAACTAATTTCCCAAACCTAAGGTCGATACTAACACCCAGCTAACGAAGCAAACCTCATGTCCAAAGAGAGACTAGATGGGGGAGATACAAGGATGCCAACTTCGGGTTCATCGCTGGAGTGCCGGTTCATGAACGGAGCGCCAACAACGCGGTTACAACGCATTCTAACATAGTTTGGGCAATTTTTGAGCGGACAACGTGACATCCAACACAATGTCGACCTATGCCATACTCAAGCACTCACTTTGATGCAATCAACAATACCAAAACGTGCAACTAGTGTTTAAACATTTTTGTTAAAATTAAATGTCAAAATAGCATTTTCTTACTACTTTTCCATACTAGGAAAGCTAAGGGTTTCAATTGAGGTTAAGTAACCATTAACTCTTTTGTCGCAATTTTAAATAGATCTAAACCTTGTTAACTTCAACCAACAAATACTTCATGCAATAGTCCATAACTTATACTAACCCATAGAAGCAAAATATTTAAGCACCATTTAACTAATTCACTCAATATAATTCGCCAAAAATGGTATTTTAACAATCATTCAAATCTTGCCGACTTAACGAAAAGAGCTTATCTTAACGTCAAATTTAATTTTTGGGATCCCAAAACACCAGTTAACAACATCTATTTTCCAAAAGTTAAAGTTGCATTGTCATCTACCAAGTTTGTACTTTCAACTTTATTTAAGTGCCACATACATGTTCTATAGTATTTTTGCTTAATAAAAATTAGTTTTAAACCCTAAGTGATATAACAAGACTATTGAATCAACTTTTGTTTAGCACTTTTGTTGATCATTTTGAGTTACGGAATTGATCTACACACTTTATCACATGCACTGACACATAAACATGATGCTCATGATATAGTTTAGCAAGTTGTTTAAGTGGCAACACCGAGGGTGTTACAGTATCAGAGCAATGGTTGCTAGTGGGTAGATCCAGTTTGGGGTAGAAAATAGAAAAGAAATCAAGAAAAAAGTGATCCAAATCGGATCAGTAACCCTAACAGAGAGGTCGACGAAGGGAGGGACTTACCCGGGATCTTCATCACCGCCGGTGGTACCACCATCGTGTGGGAAGACTGTGCATGCTGGAAGTGTGCCGCTGGCTCATTGGCACTCTACGGTGTCGCATACAAGAGCGCAGGGTGCAAAGAGCACCACTGTGGTGCCGCTCGATGGTGCCGCATGCGTACACCAGTGAAGGGCACCACAATGGCGCCACCACCTCCTGCGTCGACCTCTAGTACAGCGGCTGTGGTGTGTGGCAAAGAGAGGGAAAGCTAGGGTTTAGGGCGAGCAAGGGCACCATCGCCCAGAACGATCGACGGTGGCGCACTCAGCCTAGGGCGAGTGCGCGCGTCGGTGAGGGGACCGATGACGGCGCCCGCTACCGCTGATCTTCTTCTTTTGCTCGGCTACGTGTGTGGCAAAGAGAGAGAAATTAGAGGATGAAATGGTTAGGGTTTCGGGGAGCAGAGACACAGTGGGGTCAAGGGCAACGGCGCAAGGCCACTATACGGTGGCGCACTTAGCCTCGGGCGAGCAGCGCTCACCGGTCAAGGGGCCCTGCGGTGGCGCCATCCGTCTCCGACTGTCGAGTTTCTAGAGAGAGAAGGGAGAGAGAGTCGCCGCTACGTGGCGGTAAAAGAGAGAAGCAATGAAGCAAATGAACTAGGGTTTTTACCTATGGTGAGTTTTTACCTGCACGAGACACGCGGACAATCCGTCCGATGCAGATCGACTGGCTCAGCAGCGCTCGTGACCAAATTAAGCCCAAGCAGGTTGGAAGAATCCCGGTCCAGGCCTAGGTTACGGCCTAGGGACGTGGGGGAGCGCAGCTGCGAGCGGCCGTCGCGGGCCGTCTTTGCGATGCTAGGCCGCGACAGAGGGCGGCAGCGCACGAGGCCGCGCGCTGCGCAGGCGGACTGGGGCCGCGTACTGTTTTCGCCAGGCCAGGCCGAATGAATAGTAAACACTGTTTATTATTTTTAGAAGCAATTTTGATGAATTTTGTCAAGTTTTGAATCTCTGTCAAAATTTGAACCAACGGGATAATTTTTTCAGAGAGTAAATGAGTAAAGTAAAATGCTTCTGAAAATTAGATAAATAATTTTTTATGTTTCCACTGCAAAGTTTAATGTTGATTATCTTCTAATCAAATTCGAACTAATGGGAGAATTTAATTTGTAGAGCAGTTAGTGTTTAGTAAATTATGATTATGTTTATCCTCTAATTAAATTGTAACCAACGGTAAAATTTAAATTAGAGGAGTAGTCCATTTTATTTAAGTAAGATTATGGTATTGTTCATTTTCTGACCAACGTTGATGATGACAATATTATAATGAATTTAAGTTTGAAGTTTAAATCTCTGATAAATTTTACACCAACGTGGTCAATTTTTTAGAGAGTAGATAATGACCAAGAAATGCTCCTGAACTAAAAGACTATATTTCATTATCAAGTTTTCGCTGCAATGATGTTGATTATCTTCTAATTAAATTCGAACCAATAGGAGAATTTATTTTTGAAGAGTAGTATATGTATTTCAAAGTGATTATGAGTTTTATGCATTAATTCTATTTTCCTCGCCAATGGTGATGTAGAATTGATGCAGAAGAAACACCTTATTTATTTAATAAATGAAATCACTCGGCTGCATGCCAACGAGCCTACAATGCTGGGCTATGTAATGAAAAGGCTTGAGACAAGCCAGTTCAAGACTGTTTTGGTTAGTTTATTAATTTTTTTTATTAAATTGGAACCAACAGGAATATTTAAATGGAAAATGAAGTATAAGTGAATATTTAGTTGTCATGACTAAGTTTTATATAGATTTATCCCCGCGTGGGGAGAAGTTTGGTATAGTACTTATGCTAGTCAATCCTGCATGGTAGGAGAAGTTTTGTGATGATACACATGTTTGTATCCCTGCATAGCAAGAGAAGTTTGGGTAGCTCTTATGTTGTCCTAGTATTGACCGTGGCACAATAGAAATGCATCGTCATGGTCAATACTAACCAAAAGATAAGAAAAGATGCAAGCGTGACTTGCAAAAGTACTGCTAATGAAAGACCTCGTTGAGTTCTTGAAGTGAAATAAGGAAAGTGTACTCCTAAATGGATCAAGAAATAACTTTGTTTACATGACATAATCATATGAATGAAGTAAGTTATAAGTGTCTCCTCGTTCATAGGCTTTCTGAATAGTTCTCAAAATTATGGTAGTAAAGTTCATGCCATATTTTGAGGGGGAGAATATTAAGATCAATTAAGAAAAATACTCTCCACTAAAAGTGAGATAAAGATCAATTAAGAAAGATACTCTTCATTAAGAGTGAGATAAAGGTTAATTAAGATGAATACGACCGTTGGAGGAGTACAACGGTCATAACAATGATACCCCTAAGTAGAGAAATAGCTAAATTCCTAGACCTTTTAAAGTTCCAACCGGAAGATAGCGTAGTCAGTCTCAAAGATGTTAAGGTGGTGCTTAAAGCGTCATATGAGGTTTTAACAGATTAAACCCAAAATAAAATATTTAAAGATACACTATCTTTAGAAAAGATGGGAAGATCTAGGGGAGCATGGTATGTAGAGGTATGTAGAGACCTAAGATTTGAAGAGAAGAGGGACTGCGTGCCCACTCCAGTGACTCAGGAGCAACAAGTTTCTCAATACCTATTGATGTTGTATGACTAATACAACACATGTTGTTAGCTCTTCGAAGAAGATGAATAATGTAAACAAGGATCTTATAATACAGGAGCCTATAGAATCAATTGCCTCTTTGTAGGGTCAAGATGGCGGAACTAGAGGGGGGTGAATAGTCTTTTCTAAATTTAATCGCGCTAGTTAACCGAAACAAATACATTAATTGAAACAATCGGTCTAACCAAGACTACACCCCTCTATCGAAGTTCACAAGCACCTTATAAAGATCCTAATTATCCAACAAAGGTGTCGGGCTAGCTAGAGCTCACATATCCAATTCTAGGAGCAAGGTCACATAAACCTATGCTACTAGTATTTTGCACACCAGGGAGCTCCTACACAATTCTAGTAAGCAAAAGCACAAAGCTCCTAAGCTCACTAGCAATGCTCAATAGCAAGGCAACCAATGCCAAATTAGAGAGCACAAATACTTAGCTACACAAACTAAGCAATATGACTAACAAGGTTACACAAACCGAATTAGCCACGCAAGGGAGCTACTTCTATGCTACACAAGCAATAAGGTAACTAGTGAGCTACACAAGCTAACTAATTACAAGAGCAACTACATAAGCACAATGTATATGAAAGTAATTACTAAGCTTGTGTAAGGGGATTGCAAACCAATAGGAAGAACAATATTGACATAGTGATTTTCTCCTGAGGTTCACTGTGCTTGTCAACACGCTACGTCCCCATTGTGTCGACCGCTCACTTGGTGGTTCGAGGCTAATTGGCATCACCCGCCAAGCCCGCACATCGAACACCGCAAGAACCTACCCTAAAAGTAAGGGTAGCTCAATGACATGCTCAACTAGAGTTGCTCTTCGCAGCTCTCGCGGGGCAAGCACAATGCCCCTCATAAAGCTCTTCTCCGGAGCACCGCACATGCTTCTTGCGGGTTTCGATGGAGACCACCACCAAGCCATCTAGGAGGTGGCAACCTCCAAGAGTAACAAGCACCACCGGCTTGCAACTAGATCACCTAGTGCCACTCGATGCAACCTTATAATGCAATTGCACTAGAATTGCTCTCTCACTCTATCGGATGAACACTATCAAGCTAGAGTGAGTTAGAGGGCTCCCAAGCACCACCACATAAGCCACCAAGGCTCTAGTGTGCTCTACTCTGCTAAGCTGGTGGCCAAAGGCCGACCAACACTTCTATTTATAGTCCCACGGGCTAAAATAGCCGTTACCCCTTCACTGGGCATTTTTCGGGATGACCGAACATGCCAATCAGATCGACCGGACACACCCTGCTAGCGTCCAATCAATGGATGGCTGCCATGTCATCCCTAGCTTCAAATGCTGAGCACCGATCTAATGGTTAAGTTGCTACCAATGCACCGCGAGGATGACTGGACGCTGCTATGCCTGAGTCCAGTCATTTCCAGAGAGCTCCCTGAGCCTCTATTTTGTGACCGGACGTGTCCGGTGCTGTACGACCGAACGCAGACCAGCGTCCAACCAGCTCTACTCCCGTGCGCCAACTCTAGCAGTCGCCTACAGTCACCATACGTCACATGCGACCGAATGCAGGCCCTATGCGGTCCTGATCACCTTTACTATGCTAGCGTCTGGTCACTTGACCGAGACCACACCCAACTGATGTCACTGACCGGATGCGCCAGTCCTGCTGAGGCCAGCGTTCGATCACTCACAGTGACCTCCTTTCGCCTCCATTTTCTTCACCGAGTTGATTCGTTTCAACTCTAACTTCTTCTCCTTTGCAAATGTGCCAATACCACTAAGTGTACACCACCATGTGTATGTGTGTTAGCTTTTCACAAACATTTTCCAAAGGATTAGCCACTCAACTTGCCATGCCACTCGATCCTAGCAATGATGCAAAGTTAGATCACTCAAGTGGCACTAGATGACTGATATGCAAATAAGTTTGCCCCTCTTGATAGTACGGTCATCTATCCTAAACCCGGTCATCAACTTCTCTACACACCTATGATCGGTGAAATGAAATGCCCTAGGTTATACCTTTGTCTTGCGCATTCCATTCCATCTCCAATGTCGATGCAACACATGCACCAACATGATCAACAATAATATGATCCACTTCATATCATCACTGATCATATTGGTTCATCGATCTTGACTTTACTTGCTTTTCACTGTTGCCTTCATCCATCGGCGCTAAGTCTTGCTCAAGCTTCACCGTCATGTGGTCCATCGCTCCAAAGCCTCCAACTTGCCCTTCACGCTTGCAACCGGTCCATCAAGCCAAGTCATGTCTTGATCTTCTCCACCTTGATCACATGACTCAATGTCATGTCTCATGTGCAATGAGCTCTTTCATCATCACATGTGTGAGCTTTGCAACATCTCCAAGCCATTTCCACCTTCATGGCATATGTTGCTCACACACATGTATATATGGACTAATCACCTGTGTATCTCACATAAACACAATTAGTCCACCTAGGTTGTCACTCAATTACCAAAACCACACAAGGACCTTTCACTATTGGCAATGAAGAGCAACAAATGCCCCATATGAAAGTGCCAGTAGCTGAGGCCCTAGAAGGTCTCAAAGAATTAGTAAACTAGTTTTTCTGATGACTATGAAGTCAATGTTAGTAAAAAAAATTCAAATGGAGGGTGATCCTACCTCATTTGAAGAAGCCATGAGAAGTGTTTTACTCGTTTAAATGGCAAGAAGCTATGGAGGTTGAAATGAATTCGATGAATACCAACGATGTTTGAGACTTATATGAAATTCCTAATGGAGCCAAAACAGTAGGCTATAAATGAGTCTACAAGACAAAATGTGACTACCTCTTTAGTCGCTCTTGATGGTTGTTGCTAGGTCACCCAAAAGCGCATCCGGCCGGTGGCTACTCATCATAAAAGCAGTCGCAAGCAATAAGAGCTAGCAGCCCTCGGTGTTTTTTGGTTGTATATTCTTTTTCCTTGCAGGATGATGGCATGGGGGTCACATTATATTAGGTGCGCATAATAAATAATTCCACGGGCATAAATAAATAACAGATATAGCGCTGGAGTAGCATGATGATGTCCAAAGTGAAAGTTGCTCTCAACATCATAGGCAGCATTTTGCCACCATTTTTGACGAAAAAATGCGTTATGCAACATTTTGCCATACGGTGAAACCCAAGTGGATACTGTGAGAAGACGACGCAAATGATGAAGTAAACTGCTGAATTGGCAGCCAGTAGTTGTACAATATATATAACTCGTAGGTATACGCGACGACGCCAGCGGGGGCCGTACGCTGTCCACTGCCCGACGGCAGCGCGCATAGGTCGGCCGGTGGTGGCATCAACAGTGCCATCGATGGTTCACATGAAAACTAGTGGCTTCGTGGTGCGTGTGGGCGCGTACGCAGAGTCATTTAGTACACGTGCGCTCCAGGTCACGAGATGACGCCCGACCCAAAGCCATGACGTCGTGTAGCAGCAGCCGCGCCCGTAGGGTGCGAGTGTTGTCCACCGACCCGCCGGCCGCAACGGCGAAAAAAAACACTCCATGCCATGCGTCTCCGAGGTACGACCAGAATCGCGTGCAGGGGAGGGAGGATTCGCGTGACCATCATCCAGCGTGTTTGGATCAGGGAACGCAACCATGCGTAGGCATCCAAACCTACGTCCGAAGCTAAATGCAATGTTTGGTTTGGTGCAGGGAACTGGTCTATCCATCACTAGGTCGTGCTCTTCTGCCAGTGTAAAGTAGTCATACACTCATTCCTTGAAAAAACGGTCAGACAACATCATCCTCTAGTGCTATTCCACAATCCAAATGTCCGCATGTCATCACCCGACCTCCTAGGAATGATTCCATGCTGGATGCGTTGGTGCCGAATGTGGCCATTTGTCAATCCAAGTTTACCAGCTCGCCCGAGCGCACCACCGATCATTAATGACAGGACAGCTGATACCTCTACAAACTATAACTATTGCATGTGCCACCGCCAACTTTTGTTGGCAATAACATGGCAGACTTCAGTGGCAAAGACAGGGGGTCACAAACTATATACGGTCCCCAATTGAGTTTTGGTTGTTTGCTTCTTAGCCTTTTATATAAGTATTAGATAGAGATCAGCACAAAGGCTGATCTAGCCTAGTCACAATGAACACAACACATAACATTAGGGATCACAGACCTTGGAGTCCATCCACCATTGGTGCAGTAGGGATGTGACCGTGAGATCGATGTGGTGGTATGGTGGTGTAGCATCGACCCTCAAGATGCTAGCGGCACTGACCAATCACCTTGGTCATGCCCGGAGTCGGGGGAAGAAGGGTTTGCGGCCTTTAGGTCGATCCAGCGCTCTCTTAGGATCGGGAATTATGCATTGGTCAAAGGAGAAGTCGGGCCACAACCATTGGTTGGTTTGGTCATTACTGATTGTTGTGTGTATGGGGGTTCACCCTAGATTGAATCGGACAGGGGAAAATGATACTTGACCACACACCCCCTTCGTAATGGTACGAGCCAGAGATTACGTAATTCCATCAATAAGCACAACCAAGCACAATGAATGTTGATTTTGGGCTATGGCCTTTCACCTATGTTCATGTAGAATACAAAGAGTTCAACAGCCCTCGTGGATACGTTGCCTGCAGCAATGTGTCACCGCCAGTTGCGTTAATGATCAAGAGAAAGGTACGTTTTTCTAACCTCTGTGATCTCACATCCCAATTGCACAAAGTACAACAGATCAAAACTTGGACTCGTTTTCAGAATTTGGAATATGCGAATTTCAAATTGGTAACATCCGCAATGTTCACTTGCTCTAAACAAGACGAGAAAAACCAATTGAACGATACCCTGTAGATAGAAGCCACTACTTTAGGATATGCTCTGAGTTTTGATCTGAAAAGAATTGACACCACGATGGGGGAAGATTGGAATCATTGACCAAGCAGTTCAAAAACCACATTGAAGGGGAGGGGGCCACTACCACTGCACACCTCACATATTTGTGTCTTTCAGACTCACACATTGTGCCCTTTACAAACCTCAATCATACATACTCTACTCCATTCCCTCCATCCTTCCCATCTAAAACTTATTGAGTACTACTTATTAGTGTTCCCACCAGGCATTGGCTATAGAATACACATTGGCGGCAGAGGTAGTGGTGGTGCCGGTGCTGACAACAAGAAGAACGACTGTCAATCGAGGCAAGGAACAAGACATCCGCCATGATGGGGGACTAGACAGACGTCAAGCACTCATGGAGATACTATGTTCATCCTTCAATGCCACATGGAGAGGGAGATGTCGCTCATCATCAGCATGCTTGTTGTGCTGGTATGCATACACGCATGTTCCCAACCCTCGGGGAATGCCATTACGAGGCAATTGGATGTAACCCTCAATGAGTTTGACATGTATACTACCCTCTCATTTGACCTAATGTATGATGCCTTCTTCATACTAAACAACACCATGCCACGCCTAGTCTACACTTGCCACTCTACCTAGGGACCAAGGATTGTGAGCCTTTCGATCAGCTCGCCAGGGAGGTGCATTAAGCTCCCCATTCGCGGTGAAACCGACAAAGGACCCGGGTGTGCCTTCCAGAATAAGGAAGGCACCTGGCACATCTTCAGAGGGTTCGAGCACATGTTCCCCAAGCCATAGTCCCTAACAACTCAGAGCCTAGATGAGTTGTATTATAAACTTGTTTGTGGTGGGTATAATGACTTTTATTTGGTACCCCTAGGGAGGACGCAGGCCTACAGGCGGCGTAGACGTTTGGTAGATACAGAAATGGGACTACCCCTGAGCTTTGGTTCATTGATGATAATGGTCCTCTGAGGCCTTGAGTTTTGGAGCATCTGTGAATAGTTTAGCTACCAGTGTGAGACAGAGTCGCACCTCACCGAGATGCAATCAAAACACTGCTACATTGGGCAGATTCGTCATGACTCCGGCTGATCTGGGAGGAAGACAACGTATGGGATCCTAATAGCGTGCTAGAAAACTGATACAGGAGGAGATCCATGTCACGAACACGAATGAAGCCCTAGAAATTGTGGACTTTCTGAGGCGCAAAAATAATTTCGTGTTCCTGATTTTCATGTTTAGGTGCCCGAATCTTCAAGGAGCCTGCAGTGTACTAGTGGCTAGTAGACTAGTAGTGAAGTTTATGAATTCACCCACCTTATGTATTTCTTGTTTATGTTTCAAGATTCGTGGGGGTACTATGTTGAAGTTACCCTTATGTATTTCCTTTTTTTATAAGTTTTGTGGACTATTGTGTGTTGAAAGTTATCCCTATGTACCCCTTCCATGAAGTACTTTGTTGTATTTTTTGGGCAAGATTTGTGTTATTGGACAATAGTGTTGGGGTGTATTAATGTGTTAGGGCTTCCATTAGTGTGTACAAGTTCTAATGACATAGACAAGAAGCTTTCTAAGATGACGTTTAGAGGCCCGTTTGTAGTCTCTGGAGGCTCTTTTCTAAATACAAGCCCAACCAGGAGAATAATGAAAACCTCCCATACTACCTTTCCTATAAAAGGGAGGGGAGGTGGAGAGAGGGGCTCGCTTCTCACTCATTTGGCTTTTTTCTTTTTCTCCACTCCCACCTCTCTTATCTTAGGTCATTATGTATGATGCATTTTCCTTCTTTCAGCATTTGTATGCTTGATCAAGAGTACAATAGATGAATAGATCACTTACTGGCACAAGGGGAACATGCATATCACATACTTCAATATATAGTTTTTTACAAAAAAATCATTTTAAGTATTTAGTAATTGAATGCTTTTGCATTACTAAACTAAAAATGTTTGTTAGCATACCCATGAGGTGTTTCTTTTTAATTTATCCCACCCTCAGGGAATGCCATTACGAGGCGGTTGACGGTAACCCTCAACGAGTTTGACTTGTATACTACCCGGCTCATACGATCCACTGCACGACATCTTCTTCGATGTATAGAATAGCACCGTGCCAAGACTGGTGTATGCTAGCCATGTCTAACTAGGGATTAAGGAATGTGTGCCTTTCGGCAGCCCGCCAGCGAGGTGGATTAAGCTCCCTCCTCATGGAGAAACCGAGGACTAGGCGACGCTGGTTTTCAGCGACAACAACCTGTACCTCCATGCCTTCCAGAACAATGAAGGCACCTGATACGTCTTTAGGGGGACAAGCACATGTACCCTAGAGCCATAGTCATGAACAGCTCGACCCTAAACGAGATGTATTATAAACTTTTCCTGGTGGGTACAAGAATTTGTATTTGGTACCCTAGGGAGGGACACATGCCTACAGCGGTGCAGAAGCTAGGCCGATACAGACATAGGACTACCTAAGCCATAGCTTAAGATGCTCTGGTTCTATTCATGATAATGGTTTCTAAGGCCTTAAGGTTTCAAAGCATCTGCGACAAGTTTAGCTACCATTGGGAAACAAAGTCACACCTCACCGAGTTGCATTAAAAAAACGTGGTGCACTAGGCGGATTTTTCACAGTTCTTGGTTATCTAGGAGCAAGACAACATATGGGACTAGGAAATATGATACGAGAGGAGATCCATGTTACAACGCAAATGAAGCCCTAGAGATCGTGGACTTCTTGAGGCGACCAAAGGCATTACGTCTTCCTGATTTTAGTGTTTAGGTGCCGAAGACAATCCACATGGGTACGAGGATGCTAGGCTTCAAGGAGTTTGTAGTGTATTAGTGCTAGTAGTGAAGTTTTCATTAATTTAGCCTTATGTATTTCTTTTTCTTTTTTAAGTTTCATGGAGATGTTAAAGTTACCCTTATGCATTTTTTATTTGTTGAAGTTTTGTGGACTACAATGTGTTGAAGTTATCCCTATGTATCCCTTCCATGAAACACTTTGTTGTATTTTTCTGAATCAAGTACTTTGTTGTATTGGACAAAAAAATGTTGCTGAGCGCTACATGTATGTTGCATTTTCCCTCAGCATCTGTATGTATGTATGCTTGATCAAAAGATCAGGAATCTGTTGTTCATTGATAATGCCAAGTACAGTTAGTTATCAGGTTTGGCATAGATGAACAGATCACTAGCTACATAGAGGGAGCATGCATATCACAAACTTTAATATTTAATATTTTTATTTCAAAAGTCGTCTTTAATATTTAGTATAATTGAATACTCGTACATTACTTACTAAGGTAAAAATGGTTTTTTTAGCATAGTCGGGCAATTGTTTTGCCTTTTCATTCAGTAGAAAGTATGTTTAAAATTTTAGAGCATCTCCAAGAGGCTTTCCATATCCTTCCTAAATGCTAGGAATAGAGATTTTAGCGAAAAACTACCCTCCAACAGCCTCTCTAAATGGTCATCCAAATATAGCCATATTCTATTTCGGATTTTTCGCTAGCCAAAAATAAAAGACGAGAATGACTCTCTAGAGTGCGTTTGAGAAATAGAAAAACTATTGGAGAATGGAAAGATATAGAAAACAATTTTTATGCAAATGACTCTCCAAATGATGATTTAGAGAGTTAGATTTAGAAAGGCTCTTGGAGATGCTCTTACATAGGCAATCACTAGGATTTAGCAAATGGACCTAGTCTGGTAAAAGTAAACCATGCTTTAGAGCAACTTCAACAAAGACCCTATTTAAGCCCTTATCCGATTTTGGAAGTTCAAATACATAAAAAAGCTCTCCAACCGAGTTCCTATTTAGCCCCGGATGGATGAGGGGCTCTCATCCTCTGAGCCCTTATCCTCTCCTCCTACTCCTCCCTTCTCTCTTTTCACAAAGCTGACAAGTGGGACCGATGAGTAGGACCCATGATAATATAGTGTAAAGTTGAAAACATTTAGGAGATCGGTTGTTGGGGTGCTATAAAGAAGAGGCTGAAACATAGATGAGGAGTTAATAGTTTGAGAGAGCAGTGGGGCAAAATAAGAGTGTGGTTGGAGTTGCTCTTACTTGGCATGTCATGTCGGTTTGTCCATTTGGACACCTACAATTTTACCCAATAGAAAAACAAAATAAAACAAACCTAAAATCAAGTGACTGATCGTGGCCTACTCTGAGGCCAACCTAAAATCTAAGCGTAAAAAATTGTTTTGCCTCCTAGAACTACTAGCCTTCTTATCTGAACTACAAACCAAATATTCATACTCTTTCAAACATCAAAATCACGCAAGTTACCTCCTTAACCTATTAAAGGTGGTGTCAGTGATATGTACCTAGGGTACCTCACCACATGGAAAATAACCTAAAGGGGACAAGGTATACTGAGCAACCTACACAAGAAGCCCAACCCAGATGGGGTACCTCGCCTACTTGGAAGACAAGGCATAGCAATATGTATTTAGAAACCAACTCCATCTGGTAAATTGTCTTGTAACAAACTAGGAAACCCACATGTAAATCGATCAAGACTCTATCTATAACCCCACCCCCTAGACTATATATTGAGGGTTGGGGAGCCCCCGATCGGCATCTCTTCAGATCTTCTCATATCACAAGACATCTCGCCATATCTAGGCAAGCGCCCTGTAAACCCAAGCATATGAGATAGAGAGATCTACTCTCAGCTAGACGTAGGGTACCCCATACTTGAAGCAGCATAAATCTGTGTCCTGTGTGCTACCTTTCTGATTCCCTATGCGTGATATGCTGATATGTATTGCTGGAGTAAATAATTCTGATGGGTGGTTTTATAGTAACTTGTACAGTTTTGATAGAAGGAACATGAACATTTGGTTTTGCAGTTCATGGAGGAAACTCTAACTCAACTGATAGTTCAGGGAGATAAATAATACCTTTTCCAACCTATGAGCAAACTTTAATAGAGTTTCTATTTGTTGCCAAGTAATCCAATTCGAAAAATTTAGGCTATTATGTACAGCGACTCTATGCGTAAAGTGAACGAGGAAAAGCTGCTGGTTTTCTTAGCTCACAACCACCTAGTTCATTTTAGAGAATCACTTCAAAGAATCATTATAGAATTAATTGTCAGCCGGAATCTATTTGGCAAAACACCTCTTGGATTTATCTTACTAATTGCTCAAGAAGCTCTACCAAAGAAGTCCTTGGAGTGCGTCTAGCAAGTGATGGGGAGGGGCATGGGAATTGGAGATGGGAGTTTGAGGAAGGAATTAGTGTGTGAGTTTGTTTTTTAGCTCAATCTTTTGTTTGGTAAGTATTTGGAATTAGAGAGGGAGTTCAAAATGAATTGTTGTTCGCCGTTTGTTACGTGAGCTTGGGCATGGGAATTGACGGTATCATTACCGATTTGACCTTCCTCTGTTTATGCATCCTTTTGAACCAAAACAAGCATCACATTTATGTCATTGTGCATCAAACTCCATTCCACCTGCCTCAATTACCAAGGTCACCCATGGGAAGAGATCCGTGGGAATTGTTCCCATCAACACCCATTCCTCTTCCCATCATAACTCCCTATCCCATGAAACAAACAAGAGATTTTTACTCCCCCTCTCCAACTCCCATTCCCTCTCACCAATCCCCCCAACCAAACGAGCTTTGGTCCTTGGCTGCTGGCCACGGGTGGTTAGGATGTGGCCTCGTTGCCCCACGACGGATTCTGGCTTGCCACGAGTCCTATGCGATGGATTCTGGCGAGATTTAGGGCTTGTTTGGTTAGATCCCTCACCTAAAATGCCTGGATGAAGACCCCTACTTGTGACATGCCTAGACTTTGTTTGGTTCAGACCCTGGAATTCTAGCTTGGTGAGAGCTGCTTGTGTTTGTTGCTTGCGCTCTAGGCGTAGAAAATCGACTGGCTAGGTTCTTGTCCAACTTGCGTGGTTGTAATCAATGCAAAAGAACACATTTTCTGATTGCAAATACAAGCTACTCTTAAACCAAACACTGCCCGCCCCTTTTGTCTATACAGTCATGTTTTCAGGGCTTGAACCAAACACTACATAGGCCATCTTTAGGCAGAAATATTACAACGATAATGAAGAAAGGGACAGGGCAAGAATCCTAAGCACTAACCAAGACAAATTTATTAGGAGAGGGTACTACGATGGTCCACAGATGTATATATACCATATATGGTGAAAATCTTCATATTATGACGTCAGCTCTCTTTATCCATTCACTATGTCGCGGGATATGCCTGAGGGAACCCGAAGTGGGTAAGTAATGAAAGAGTAGATGATGAAAAGATTTCATTCTACCATCAATTGAAGTTATGCCTGACCGGGCAATTCCACAACCTAGAACATGCAGTTCACATGCGGGTACAGAGCTCAGGCAACTCATCTAAGGCTTGAACCAAACAAGCCCTCAATGTTGTGCAACGGGACGGAACCTAGTGGTGGACAACAACGTGAACAATCCGATATGCAAAAACGAGATGACATGGTAGTTTGAAATATGGAGAAGGGAAAATTGATAGCCTGTTGTACTACTACACATTTTTTTGAAGGTTTTCTATTGGCTAAATCATGAAATTTTACATCTATTTTTGAAAATGGACTACTGGAGTTGCTCTTAGCACAACGATGGACCACTGCCTTCATGGGCCTGGTTGGTCGAATCCGCTAGGCCCAATCGTCCACTTTGGAAAATGCAAATCCATCTTCTTTCCTAAGGCCGCTTTGCCTTTGCGTCAGTGCTCGGTCGTCTTGAGAACCGAGCGTAGCTCGGGTGGGCAAGGCCCGGCTGTTGGGACCTTGCCGGCCGAAGTTTGAGCCCCCGTAGCTGCGAATTTTCGGTCTCTCACCTCAAAGATTTGTTATCTGTTAATAATTTTAGATATGCCACAATGGTCGAATGACGTACTCGTCATGTTTGGAGTCTGCTGATCTTCGAGTATCTCTCAGCTACGTTCGTTGTCTAGATATAGCTGTAGGTTTGTTTGTATACTGTATGTGTGAGGTGTGCGTGTGTGGTGGTGGTGTGTCTGTGTCTAAACAGTAGATGAGAGGAAAAAAAGTACTCAGTCGTATTCGACGCAAGGGAATCGGGAATTCAGGATGCGGCTCTCCTTCCCCCTTGTCGCCGGGCCGTCGTGTGAGTCTCTCGATTCCCCATCTCTCACCTGCACCATCCTCTTCATGGATGCCACTCGGCGTCTCTCGCCAGCCCGATGCCGATCTAGACGCGCCTATCCAGTTGCTGCTCCACTGCAACATCCGATTTCGGTTGCGGGGATTGCGGGGTGCCCTTGTAGTCCCAGTGTCATCTGGTGTAGATGGAACTGTGACCTCGGTTACTGCCCGGGTTGGTGCTGTAGTCCCCGTGTGTAGCGCGAAAGGGTTGTGGGTGTCAATCACAGCTCTGGTGAGGTGCGCGGGAAGCTTCGCTGGGCACACATCTGGGCAATGTCAGTAGGTTGCTCGTGCTGTGTTAGGTAGTACCTGACCCATTTTCATAGCGTGTAAGGAACAGGAATATCTGTTCTCACTTCTCAGGTTATGAAGTTTGGCCTGGTCATGGTTCTAGCATCAATACACATCCCTTATTCCCATTTTTCATATGTTTGCTGCTTTGGTGTTAATTGTTGTATATGAATTTGCAACCCGAGCTTGAAACCTATATTCATGTTATACTCCATGTCCCCACCATGTTATAAAATGCTTTTAGTGTGAGATGTATTTTAGCCAATGGGGTTCCTATATCC